>NW_011500046.1:482119-485278 GCF_000495115.2 Populus euphratica | reverse complement strand
CATTTCTTGCCACCGAATCACAAGTACAGAAAGAACAAAAAAGATTTTTTTGTTGGCAGAGTTGAAAAGGATGTTGCACCCTCACATCTTTCTGGTAAAGAATAGCATGATATTGTATCAAAGTACAGTGATATTATATTTAGTCTCCAATTAAGTAAGTAGAAGTTTACTTGTTTTTTTTTTTTTTACAGATAATTGGGTAAAACAAAGTATCTTTTTGGAGCTTCCTTATCGAAAAACCAATCTTCTCCACCATAACATTGACATCACGCACATTGAAAAGAATGTGTTTAAGAACATTTTCAACATCGTCATATATGTGAAGGGGAAGACAAAGGACAACATCAAGACTAGATTGGATTTAACGTTGTTCTATAACTGTAAAAATATAAAGTTGGTTTGTGATGGGTCACGGATTACAAAACCAAGAGCAATCTTCATGTTAAAGAAAAACACATAACTACTAGTCTACAAATGGCTTAAGATTCTGTGTTTTTTTATGGACATGCCTCGAACACATCAAGGCTAGTTATTATGGAGGAATGTAAATTATATTAGACGAAGAGTTATGACTACCACGTGTTTATGTAAATACTCATTCCATTAGCTTTTCATGATTTGTTGCCAAAGGGGATATAGGATGCACTCATAGAGATCAGTCATTTCTTTAGAGATATATGTTCTAGTAAGTTGAATGTTGATCACAATGAAATGCTTGAAATGAATATCATTGAGACAACATGCAAACTTAAAATGATATGCCCTCCATCATTTTTTGATTCAATAGAGCATCTATTCATACATTTATTGTATAAGGTAAAAGTTTAAGAACTGGTATAGTATATATGGATGTATCTATTTGAGAGGTTAGATATTATAATTGCAATGTAATTTATAATTAAATTTTTTTTATTTTTTTAATTGATAATTTTTGTTTAATTCTATATATGCAAGTAATTGTTCAATCTAAAAAAAAAAGGTTAAGAATAAGGTGCATATTAGGGCTTCAATATATGAGGCCTATATTATTGTGGAGATCTCAACATTTATCTTATACTATTTTGAATCTCATTTGAAAATGAGAATCAACCGTGTTCTATGGCATGATGATGGTGGTGAAGTGCCTTCAAATGCAAACTCGTCAATATTCTCTAATTTTGGACAACCCACACCTAAAAATGTCGTATGAGAAAAATATTTGTCTGAAATAGAGTTCAGAGAAGCACACAATTATGTTTTATTTAACTATGATGAGCTTAGACCTTTTATTAAGTAAGTAGATGTACTGCTTAAACTTTTGTCAAAAGTTTGCTATTTATAAATTGCGATATCATTAACTCATATAATTTGGAACAACCTTACAGGCAACATCGATGATATTTACTGTCCAATAACTCATAATTGACTGAATCCCAAATCTTTTAATTATAATATGAATAATTTTCCACATGGTTTAGAACACCTATAAGTCCTATCACAAACTCATTATCTCTTACAAGGTAGTTGTACATCAATATTATAAAATGCCCATTTATTGATTATTATCGTATTTGATATACAAGATTTATCAAATGGGAGGTAATGCTCCTATTTCACTATCTTTACTAAGCATGGGCCTTGAAAAAAAGTCAAGTGCTATATAGGGTATTTTACTAACACTACCAAAAGATTGATGTTTTCACCTAAGTGCAGGAATGTCGAAGTAATAAATAATCTGGCAATACCGGGGTCGAACCACATGGAGGTTAATTGTATAAATTATAGATAATAATAATATAACAACAACAATAAAAATAACAAGAATAATAATGATAATATTAATAGTAATAGTAATACTAATAATAGTATCAGTGGTGGTGGTAGCAGTGGTGGTGGTGGTGGTGGTAGTACTAGTAATAATAAGAATAATAATAATAGAAGAAGAAGAAGAAGTTGATAAGAACTTTGAGATGGAAGATTAATGTAAGGATTAAATAATGATAACAATAAATGTCAAGGTTAGAGGATCTACTAATGGTATATCAAATAAGTATAGTATAAACTCTTATTATGCAATTGAAAACCACACATAAAGGAGATTTCAATTAGATTATAAATTATTAACATGATTACATTAGTTATCTTATTCGATTAATGCTAATACTTGTAAATGTTGTCAAGTATTCATGATTATAACTTATGTTAACAATAAATCAAGTTCCTTTCATAGTACAGGTGTCGGTTATACCATACAGTTTGTGCAATGAAAGTACCAAGCATTTGATGTACCAAGTGTTATACAACATAAATCTAGATTAGTCATTTAACAAGCAAAGTATTAAAGAGTTAACAAGATAACAAATACAAAACATGTTAGTATCAAACATTAAAGTCCATGTTAAGTTTACAATATACTTATTCTTACACCATTAGTGTAACCTTCTCACCTTGACATAATAAACTTAGTTAAACATAATGAAAGAGAGAAACATAAATAAATAAGATAAAAACATAAATAAGATAAAAGTTAACTAAGTAAATGAAAGGCATAACTTGATGTTAATGAAAGTAAAGCATAAACATTACAAAAAATACAAAGAAAGAAAGCAAGAGCATGATCTTGATCTGGAAACCAAGATGCCTAAATGCATGGCAAATGCCTTTTTTTATAGGCCAAAATTGGAAACTATTGATTTGATGACTAATTTATGAGTGGGTGACCAACTATTGACTTGGTGACAATCCTTATCTTCTCTTGTCTGCCCAAAACATCATTAATAATGTCAAAATTAAAACCACTTGAAAAAATAAAAGTTGTAGGAAATTGTCTCAGATTTCTTGTATAAAACATTGAGGTCATTTGAACTTCTAGAACTCTAAATATGGGTGACATGACTAAAAGATTGATGTCTTCTCTCAAGTGCAGGAGTGTCGAAGTAATAAATAACCTGGCAAGACCGGGGTCAAACCACAGAGAGTTTAATTATACAAATTATAAATAACAATAATACAACGACAATAACAATAACAATAACAATAACAACAATAATAATAGTGATAACAACAACAACAAGAATAATAATAATAATAATAATAATACTAGTAGTAGTAGTAGTAGTAGTAGTAGTAGTAGTAACAACAACAATAATAATAATAAAGAAAAAGAAGGAGAAGAAGAAG
>NW_011500046.1:480787-482109 GCF_000495115.2 Populus euphratica | reverse complement strand
TAGTAGTAGTAGTAGTAATAAAGAAAGAGAAGAAGAAGAAGATGATGATGATGAGAACTTTGAGATGAAATATTAATGTAAGGATTAAACAATGATAATAACAAATGTCAAGGTTAGAGGTTCCACTAATGGTATGCCAAACAAATATAGTATAAACTCTTATTATTCAATTGGAAACCACACACAAAAGAGGTTCCAATCTGATTATAGATTGTTAACATGATTACATTAGTCATCTTATTCGATTAATGCTAATACTTGTAAATCTCATCAAACATTCATGATTATAACTTATATTAACAACAAATCAAGTTCCTTTCATAGCTCAGGTGTCGGTTATACCGTATATATGGGCTATGAAAGTGCCAAGCATTTGTTGTACCAAGTGTTATACAACATAAATCTAGATTAGTCATTTAACAAGCAAAGTATTAAAGAGTGAACAAGATAACAAATACAAAACATGTTAGTATCAAACATTAAAGTCCATATTAAGTTTACACTATACTTATTCTTACACCATTAATGTAACCTTTTCACCTTGACATAATAAACGTAGCTAAACATAATGAAAGAAAGGAAAATAAATAAATAAAATAAGAACATAAATAAGATAAGAGTTAACTAAGTAAAGAAAAGGAAATGAAAGGTATAAACTTGATATTAATGAAAACAAAGCATAAACATTACAAAAGATAAAAAGAGAGAAAGTAAGAGCATGATCTTGATCTGGAAACGAAGATGCCTAAATGCATGGCAAATGCATGTTTTTATATGCCAAAATTGGGTACTATTGATTTGATGACTAATTGATGAGTGGGTGACCAACTTTTGACTTGGTGACAATCCTTATCTTCTCCTGTCTACCCAAAACATCATTGATAACGTCCAAATTAGAGCTACTTGAAAACATAAAAGTTGTAGGAAATTGTCTAAGCTTTCTTGTGTAAAACATTCAACTCATTTGGACTTCTAGAACTCTAGATACGGGCCAAACACTGAACAGTGCTCGGGCTGGAAGACAGATTCGGACTTCTTTATTGTTGCTACAATTTGGACTTGAAAATGGCCTTTTTAGATCTTGATCTCCTATGAAAGTTATAGGCCTATGTCTTACCTCTTCATCCATATAAAGTAGACCTAAATCTGAGATCTAGAACTCCAGATATGACCCAATTACCGAATAGTGTTCCAGTTTGAATTGCATCGGCATCTCTTTTCTAAGTTTGGTCATCTCTTTGTCCTTTCAATTTCAGTTCTTAAATTCATCAATCAATCCTTTCATTTATGTGATAGGCCTGCATTTAAAATGAATATTTACC
>NW_011500046.1:476646-480765 GCF_000495115.2 Populus euphratica | reverse complement strand
AATCCTTTTATTTATGTGATAGGCCTGCGTTTAAAATGAACATTTACCACAAATTAAAGGTATCTTATATTATTAGATATATTATTATAAAACATGCTTTAGTTAAGGAGTTATTGATACTTCAAGTGCAAAATGATGACATAAAACCTTGATAAAAAATGCACTTTTAAGTACTAATCAATGGGCCAAACACTTAACAGTGCTCGGGCTAGAGGACATATTCGGACTTCTTTGTTGTTGCTACAATTTGAACTTGAAAATGGTCTTATTAAGTCTTGGGCGCTCCATATGAAAGTTATAGACCTATATCTTACCTTTCCATCAATATAACGTAGACCTAAATCTGAGATCTATAACTTTAGATATGACCCAATTACCAAACAGCGTTCCGGTTTGGACTACACCGGCATCTCTTTTCTAAGTTTGGTCATCTCTTTGTCCTTTCAATTTTAGTTCTTAAATTCATCAATCAATCCTTTCATTTATGTGATAGGCCTGTATTTAAAATAAATATTTACCATAAATTAAAGGTATCTTATATTATTAGATATGTTATTATAAAACATGTTTTAGTTAAGGTGTTGTTGATACTTCAAGTGCAAAATGATGACATAAAGCCTTGATAAAAAATGCACTTTTAAGTACTAATCACACCCCCCAACCAACTTATTACTAGTCCTTAGTAATCAAAGCGTTAAAATAGAAAAACAATGCAAATTCCACAAAGTAAGGTATTCATCATTCAACTTCCATTAATCTATCAGGATAAACAAACTCTCATTAAATTTATATATTTGCTCAATACCTCTTAAACAATATATTAATAAACCTTTCTTTTGTGCTGAATATATCAACACATAGTTATAGGGCTTTTCTTAGAAGAAAACAAAATTTTTGTTCTAATGTTTAAGGTTAACTTCCTTGGGTTAGGATTATTATTTTTCTCTATTTTTTCTTATTTTTTTAATATATATACATATAACTTAAAACACTATGTATATTTAACCCATGTAACAAGCTTTCGGCTAATGACTCTCGAACTAATTGGTCTTAGGGCATTAGGTGTTGAGACACCTCTACAAGCTTAGTAACTCGAGTTGCCGATACTGATACAAAAATAGTATAATGTTTGATTTCCTTAAGTTTTTCTTCTCAACCCATGGAACAAGCGTTGGGCCAATAGCTCCCAAGTCAGTTGACTTTAAGGTAATAGGTGTTAAAACACCCTTTCAGGCTTAATTGCTTAGGTTAAAGAGGCTACGAAACCAAACTTATCTACATTTTATTATCATCATTTTTTTTTGCTCTTTTTTTGTTTTTTGTTTTTTGTAAATTATATACTATCCATTTCCCTTAGTTGTTACCTTTAACAAAAGAACATAAATAATGTAATAATCCAATGTGCAACCCACAATCATATGTTAAAGTGTGTGTGTGAAAATAAAAGTTTAATAATACATGTTAAATGAGTATGTGAGCAGAATTAAGTGATAATAATGCTAGAGTTTGTAAACCTGAATATTTCAAAAAGTAGTATAATAGACCTTATTAAGAATGATTACTAAGATGTGTCTCAAGAGTCACTTTAACAAAAGAACTCCTTTACTCTGTCATCCTAGTAATAATAATTTTGCACATGCTTTATGAAATAGAAAACACAGTTAGTTAATTTTTTTTTTGAAAGCTACTACTCTCTCCCCCCAACCAAAATCAGACATTGTCCTCAATATCCTAAGGTAGAAAGATAGAGTACAGAAGACATCACCTGAAATAATAAACACTAACAAACTTGAAACACACTTAAACAAAAAGAAGAAACACAACATAATAATAAAGCTAAAAGACATAAAGATTCACAAATAAAGACTCAAATGTAATCTAAGCTTTTTATGGCTTTCCTTAGATGACCAATTTATGCGACTTATGGAGGGATCAATTATAGGAATGAATGATTGTAGTTGGTCAATCAATTGTTCAGCAGTAGCAGCAGAGATTATGATTTGTCGTGCAGAAGATGTTAGAAATTCCTGTTCCACAGCATGATCAAGAAAAGACAACAACTTATCATAATAACCATTAACATTTAACAAACATATAGGTTTATAGTGAATGTGTAGTTGGGTCCAAGAGAAAATATAAAAGATCTCTTCCAATGTGTCTAGACCACCTGGTAAGGCAATGAAGGCATCAACATGGTTAAACATTGCATTTATTCGAGCAGACATTGTAGAGACCTGTAGTTCCTCTCCAATTATTTTTCCAATGATGTCTCCTTGTGCTAAAGCTTCGGGGACGACCCCCAAAACTTGACTACCTCATAAAAATACAACTATTGACACACCTCCCATTAACCTAAGACTGCATCCCCCATACACTAAATGAATTTTTCTTCAGCTAGCACCTGACCAAGATGATTTGTGATTAGTACATAAAAACTTGCAAATTGTTTTTCTATTTTACGCTTTGATTACTAGGGACTAGTAATAAGCTGGTTGGGGGGTGTGATTAGTACTTAAAAGTGCATTTTTATCATGGTTTTATATCATCATTTTGCACTTGAAGTATCAATAACTCCTTAACTAAAATATGTTTTATAATAATGTATCTAATAATATAAGATACCTATAATTTGTGGTAAATGTCTATTTTTAATGCAGGCCTATCACATAAATGAAAGGATTGATTGATGACTTGAAGAACTTAAATTGCAAGGATAAAGAGATGGCCAAACTTAGAAAAAAGATGTCGGTGCAATCCAAACCGGAACACTATTTGGTAATTGGGTCATATCTAGAGCTATATATCTCAGATATAGGTCCAATTTATATGGATGGAAAGGTAAGACATAGGCCTACAACTTTCATATGGAGCCCAAGATCTAAAAAGGCCATTATCAAGTCCAAATTATAGCAACAACAAAGAAGCCCGATTCTGTCTTCCAGGCCGAGCACTGTTCGGTATTTTGGCCATATCTGGAGTTCTAGAAGTCCAAATGAGCTGAATGTTTTACACAAGAAAGCTGAGACAATTGCCTACAACTTTCATGTTTACAACTGGCTCCAATTTTGACGTTATCAATGACGTTTTGGGCAGACAAGAGAAGATAAGGATTGTCACCAAGTCAAAAGTTGGTCACCCACTTATCAATTAGTCATCAAATCAATAGTTCCCATTTTTGGCCTATAAAAGGAGGCATTTGCCATGCATTTAGGCATCTTGGTTTCCAGATCAAGATCATGCTCTTCCTTTCTCTCTTTGTATTTTTTGTAATGTTTATGCTTTACTTTCATTAATATCAAGTTTATGCCTTTCATTTCCTTTCCTTTACTTAGTTAACTTTTATGTTCTTATTTTGTTTATCTATTTTGCTTTCTTTCATTATGTCTAGCTAAGTTAATTATGTCAAGGTGAAAAGGTTACACTAATGGTGTAAGAATAAGTATAATGTAAACTTAATATGGACTTTAATGTTTGATACTAACATGTTTTATATTTGTTATCTTGTTCACTCTTTAATACTTTGCTTGTTAAATGACTAATCTTGATTTATGTTGTATAACACTTGGTACAACAAATGCTTGGCACTTTCATAGCCCATAATGTATGGTATAACCGACACCTGAGCTATGAAAGGAACTTGATTTATTGTTAACATAAGTTATAATCATGAATGCTTGACGAGATTTACAAGTATTAGCATTAATTGAATAAGATGACTAATGTAATCATGTTAACAATATATAATCTGATTGGAACCTCCTTTGTGTGTGGTTTCCAATTCAATAATAAGAGTTTATACTATACTTGTTTGATATACCATTAGTGGAACCTCTAACCTTGACATTTGTTATTATCATTGTTTAATCGTTACATTAATATTCCATCTCAAAGTTCTCATCTTCTTCTTCTTCTTCTCCTTCTTTTTCTTTATTATTATTATTATTATTATTATTATTATTATTATTATTAGTACTACTACTACTACTACTACTACTACTACTACTACTACTACTACTACTACTACTACTACTACTACTACTACTACTACTACTACTACTACTACTACTACTACTACTACTACTACTACTACTACTACTACTACTACTACTACTACTACTA
>NW_011500046.1:430852-476445 GCF_000495115.2 Populus euphratica | reverse complement strand
TATTTATTTACTTTTGAAAAAAAACATGTGTATGTACAGGTAGTTGTGATTGTGGCTCACATCTTCCCTTGATTTTACATCCAAGAATGACTTAAACGCCTTCTATGGGTCGAAGATAGGCTTCCCATCCAGTTTTTTTAAAAACTGGCAGACATGGTCTTTTTTAGTTAAATTCCCAAGACTAAGTCGATCATGTTCTTTATGAAAATAGGGCCATAAATCATGAATTGCACGATGCACATCTCCACTAGGATGCGTCTCAAACGTTAATAAAAGATTATCTAAAGATTCCTTATGTTTTGAAATGAATCCTGACTTTTAACAATTTTCACAAGCTTTACAGAATGCATGTGAGTCCTTTAACATAGTGGACCAATAAAATATATTTTGAAAGATTTTTGTAACTGTCTCTTTTGAAGAGAAATGACCCCCATATACTTCAGAATGACAAAGTTTAATGACATTACTTACCTTATTTTCAGGAATGCATCTTTGAAATATTTGATCAGGACAATATTTGAATAAGTTAGGGTCATCCCAATAAAAGTTCTTCACTTCGTTCAGGAACTTTTCTTTATCTTGGGTACTCCAATCAGTTGGCAAATCTCTTGAAGCAAGAAAATTGATATTTTTATCATACCAAGACATTGGACTAAGAGAAAATAAGGATTCGTCAGGAAAGTAATCATCGATTGGTGTGATGCAGATGTTGAATTTGTTGTCACTTTTGACAAAAGATCCGCATCAACATTTTTTGTGCGATTTTCATCCGTGATTTCTTCCTCATAATAAATCATTTGCAAATTTTAAGATTCATCCAACTCATTTTTACTTAAAGTAGATTCAAGTTGATCATAAACTAATTCGTCAATATGATCTAATTCTTGTAAATCATTATCATCTACAAGTTGCTTGCAAATGTTGAAAATATTCATTCCAATGTCATGTTTCCAAATGATAGCTTCATCAATCCATTCCTATAATTAATCAATGCGTTAGAAGTTGCAAGAAATGGACATCATAAAATAACAGGAAATGAATTACATGCTTCAACAGGTTTTGTGTCCAAGATAACAAAATCCACAAGGTAAATGAATTTATCGACTTGTACTAACACATCTTCGACTATTCCTTTAGGCACTTTTACAGATCTATCAGCAAGTAAGAGAGTTATAGAAGTTGGTTTTAACTCACCTAGATTGAGACTTTGAAAAACTGAATATGAAAGTAAATTTACACTGCCTCCAAGATCAAGTAAGGCTCTTTTAATTTTATGTTCTCAAATAAAGCAAGAAATTGGAGGACAACTAGGGTCTTTATATTTCAAAGCATTAGTGTTTTGAAGAATGACACTTACTTGTTTGTCTAAAAAGGTTTTCTATTTCACATTCAGTTTCCTCTTCACTATGCATAGATCTTTCAAAAATTTAGCATAGGAAGGAACCTGTTTAATAGCATCTAGCAAAGGTATATTGATTCTTACCTCTTTGAAAGTTTTAAAGATTTTAGAGTTGTGATTGACTTTCCTTTGTTTTGTCATGGTATGAGGAAATGGAAGTGCTGGTGGGGAATCGACCTTTTATTTGCAATTTTCAGATTTAACCCCTTCCTTAACCTCAGAGATTGTCTCATCATCTTTCTCACAAGGTTCAAGAATGGGTTTTTCAATAACCTTATCACTGCAAAGAGTAGTGGCTGATTTGACTTGATCCATGTGTTGGCTTCCAGAACTACTTGCATTTGCATTGTATTGCCCCTTGGGATTTTGTTGTGGTTGAGATGAAAACGTACCTTTCTCTTAGAAACTAAGAGCAGAAGTCAATTTTGTAAGAGTATCTTTAAAATTTGTCATATTTTGAGTAAGTTGAGTATTGATTGTCTCTTGCTTTCAATGAATGCATGTAATGTTTCCTTAAGATTTTTTCTAGAAGGTGGAGCATAAGGAAGTGCATATCCATGAGAATTTTGAAAATTGTGATGTGCTTGAAATGGTGGTTGTGAAGTTTGTTTATTATTATCACTCTTCTAACTGAAATTTGGGTGATTTCTCCAACCAAGGTTATATGTTTGCAAGTATGGGTTATGGTTAGCCCTTTGGAAACTGTTTAAAGCATGAGCTTGTTCATGGAGACATTCCTTAAAAGAAGACAAGGTTGGACAATTATTGGTTGAGTGTTTATTTGTTTCACATATTTGACACATAATGTTTTCAACAGATTTTAATTGACCACTCCTTTTCAATTCTAGTGCCTCGACTTTTCTAACTAAATATGCAAACTTAGCTTGAAGGTCATGATCTTCCCTAAGGTTGTACATACCTCCACTAGATGTATGAGATTGAGTTTTACTCGATGCCTCATAAGTACCCGCAGTGTCCCAATTTTGAGCATTTTCAACTAACAAGTCTAAGTACTCCATTGTTTCATTAGGGTCTTTATCTTTAAAAGTTCCATTGCACATCAATTTAACCATTTGCCTATCTCTAGGTGTGAACCCTTCATAAAAATGTGAAACCAATCTCTATGTTTCAAAACCATGATGAGGGCAAGTATTAAGGAAGTGTCGATACCTATCCCACAATTGGTAAAATATTTCTCTTGATTTTTGAGTGAAAATGGTGATTTGTCTTTTGAAAGAGTTTGTTCTATGAGATGGGAAAAACTTCTTTAAAAACTGCTATTGCATTTCATTCCAAGCACGAATGGATCCTGGTCTCAAATTTTGTAGCCATGTTTTAGCTTTATCTTTTAATGAAAAAGAAAAAAGCTTTAATCTGATGGTGTTCATGCTATAATTTAAGTCAGTATAGGTGTTATAGACCTCTTTAAATTCCCTTAAATGTAAGTATGGATTTTCTAAATGTAAGCCATAAAAAGAAGGTAAAAGTTGAATAATATGTGGCTTAAAATTAAAATGAGATGCATCAGGAGGAAAAACTATGCATGATCGTGCACTTGTTCTTCTAGGATTCATGTGGTCTCTAAGTGTTCTAACATGGTTATTCTCATTATGAAGTGATTGATTATCTTCTTCGGTCATATTTTCTAAAAATGATGAGGATACCGTACAAAGTTTACCACTTAATGTACGTGACCATGCTCTCATGCACGTGAAGAAATAGAATAAAAGGAAAAGAAAAACAAAAGAAGAAGAAACAAGAGAAAAGAAACAAAGTTATATACAAGAAAAGTGAAAAGAGAAAATAAAATAAATACTATAATTTATACAAGAACTTACCTCCCCGGCAACGGCGCCAAAAACTTGACACGACTAAAAGATTGATGTCTTCTCCCAAGTGCAGGAGTGTCGAAGTAATAAATAACCCGGCAAGACCGGGGTCGAACCACAGGGAGGTTATTTGTACAAATTATAAATAACAATAATACAACAACAATAACAATAACAATAACAACAACAACAACAACAATAACAACAAAAATAATAATAGTAGCAATAATAATACTAATAATACTAGTAGTAGTAGTAGTAGTAGTAGTAGTAGTAGTAGTAGTAGTAGTAGTAGTAGTAGTAGTAGTAGTAGTAGTAGTAGTAGTAGTAGTAGTAGTAGTAGTAGTAGTAGTAGTAGTAGTAGTAGTAGTAGTAGTAGTAGTAGTAGTAGTAGTAGTAGTAGTAGTAATAATAATAATAATAATAAAGAAAGAGAAGAAGAAGAAGATGATGAGAACTTGGAGATGGAAAATTAATGTAAGGATTAAACAATAATAATAACAAATGTCAAGGTTAGAGGTTCCACTAATGGTATATCAAACAAGTATAGTATAAACTCTTATTATTGAATTGGAAACCACACACAAAGGAGGTTCCAATCGGATTATATATTGTTAACATGATTACATTAGTCATCTTATTCGATTAATGCTAATACTTGTAAATCTCGTCAGACATTCATGATTATAACTTATGTTAACAACAAATCAAGTTTTTTTCATAGCTCAGGTGTCGGTTATACTATATAGTATGCGTTATGAGAGTGCCGAGTATTTGTTGTACCAAGTGTTATACAACATAAATCAAGATTAGTCATTTAACAAGCAAAGTATTAAAGAGTGAACAAGATAACAAATACAAAACATGTTAGTATCAAACATTAAAGTCCATATACTTCAAGTGCAAAATGATGATATAAAACATTGTTAAAAATATACTTTTCATTTATCAATGGATATGTGTTTCATACTGAAAAATACTAGTATGGAGGAAAGCCATATAATAACAGTGTTTGTATTAAGGGATTGACTTCTAATAAATTTGAAGTTAACTACTATAGAAAATTAGAAGAGATCGTCGAATTGCATATCATAGCAAGTAGAATACAATATTTTTATTCAAATGCTATTGGTATGACATAACTATTAGAGGAATCAGAGTAGATCCTCACAATGGTCTTGTTGAAATCAACTAAAAAACTATACTTTGCAACGTAAACGATGTCTTTATTTTAGCAAAGCAATACCAACAAGTTTATTACACATGCACCCTTTCCTTTAAAAAAGATCAATCAAGAGTTTATTGGTTATCCATTTTAAAAACAAAACCATGGGGTCGTGTCGAGAAAATGTATCTTATATTATTAGATATATTATTATAAAACATGCTTTGGTTAAGGAGTTATTGATACTTCACGTGCAAAATGATGATATAAAACCATGATAAAAATGCACTTTTAAGTACTAATCAATTGGATGCCAATAATAGTCTTGTTGATGTTGACGCAGAGGCATTGGATGTTGTTTTGAGCTCTAATGGACTAGAGAATGTTGATAAAGAAGATGATAACCACATTGAAGAGTGCAATGAAGTTGATAACAATTTAATTGAGGATGAAGATGAAAATTCTAACTAAATATAATCAAAACACGAAAAGTGTAAAGCTTTTATATTATTGATTATATTTTGGAACATGAAATATTTATTTTATAATCATTTGCTATTTGTAATTGTGTTGTACATGCGGTAAGTTTGAAATTTATGCATTTGTGAAGGAGGATAAATAGGTAATACAAACAAAACATGTAAAAGTATGACACATATACCGACGACGATACCGACAGAATCGTTTGACGGTATTTCACAGAGAGTTGTAAAATATTTATTGTATTTTCCACAATCACTGATGACTATACCAATAGTTTGTGACTGTTGGTATTTTATCAAAAGTTGCAAAACAATTATTGTCCATGCCCCAATCACCGATGCTATTTCTGACAAAATCATCAACGGACAGTGCAAATTCCAACACGTGAGACTATCAGAGTGTTAGGTCAGCGGCCCCATTTACTGATGGAATCATTGACGAAAGCTGCAAATCCAATGCATGCATGCTTTGACACCTTTTTACCAACGAACTTTGAAAATTCTTGAGAGATTTTTAAAATTTTAGTGCAAATTTCAAAAAAATACCAACGAACATTACCAATAGAAATTAATTCCACTGTCTAAGAAAATATTATTCTAATTTTTATCGGTAATTCTATTGGTAATATTGTAGTATAAAACTCAGCCCCACCTCTATGGTTTATTTTTTCTCCGTTCCTCATTCATCTTCTCTTCTCTTATGCGTTTTTCATTTCATTTTTATTGTTTTGATTCTAGTTTTCAACATATTAAAATGTATGGTTCTCATTTCTTTGTCTTTGTATTTTTTTTATTTTTTATTTTAATTATGATTATTTTTGTTGTTGCTTTTTGTTTTGTGTATTGTTTGTAAATAAAATCTTGAAATCAACACACTATTAAGATAAATATTTTTCATTCCTAAAGTCTTTAAATCAACACACTATTAAGATAAATATTTTTCATTCCTAAAGTCTTTAAATCAACACACTATTAAGATAAATATTTTTCATTCCTAAAGTCTTTAAATCAACACACTATTAAGATAAATATTTTTCATTCCTAAAGTCTTTAGTTTTTTCTTTTTATTTGTTCAATTTATTTTATTGTTTGTATTTCCATAATAATTGAAAATTTTGTTAAATTTGAATCATTATTGTTGAATTTACCTTTAAAATGTTAATTGAAATATAGAGTTAAATTTAATTATTTTATCTTACTTTTATTATATTATTGCTTGTTATGTTTTGTATTATTTCGATTAATTTTAATTGTTATTTATGAATTTATAAAGATGTTAGTTGAAAATATATAGATGTTAAATTTCTATATATGTTGGATTGTATATAAGATTTTGCAATAGAGTTAATATGCTTGTGGATATTATCAATATTTATAGGTATGAAAACTGTGAGTAGTCTCTAATATGGGGAAGGTGCTGATGAATTTTTTTAAATAATCAAATTTAATTATTTAATTATTCATATAAATTTGTGTAGATATGTAGAATGAAAATTTAATTATTTTATTGTTTGTATTGTAATAATTATTTGAAAATTTTATTGAATTTTAATTGTTATTGTTGAATTTACCATGAAAATGGTAATTGGAAATGATGGATTAAATTTGTGGATGGAGGTAGAATAGTCTAGTGGACTCGAAAAAAATCAGGTCTACAAGCTTTCCAATACTATGGCTGAAAACTTACAGACGACCTGTAGTGTCTTAACCGTTGGGAGCTCTTTATCAATATCGAGCACCCAGTTTGAGGAGTTCATGACCTTGAAACAATAATATGAACGACTCAATTGATTATAATTAGCTCAGTTAAATGATCATGAACATTAGATCAAGAATGGACCCCTTTATGGCACTACGGTCCTGAAAATAATTAGCCTCCTCCTCTTCCAGCTCTACCGTTATTCTTGTTTAATTTTATTTTTGAAACATATTAAATTTGTAATGAATATTTAGATAAATATTATTTAACATTATTTTTATATTTTTAATGTTTAATACAATTTTATTTAGTTAATTAATTTTTTTTACTATTAATCAATATAATATTTAAAAAATTATGTATTCTAAATATTTTTTAAATATATTTTTCAATAAATGCCAATAGCCTTACAAACAGAGCAGAGCTGTTGGTATTTTATCAAGAGTTGCAAAAACATTATTGTCCATGCCACAATCACAGATGATGTTATATCGTGGTGATTTACCGTTGATATTACCGATAAATATATTCCTTTGGTATTTTACAAAGAGTTCTAAAATATTTACTATCCATACCATAATCACCGACGTACTAGCATTTACCATTAGAAATACAGACGGAATGAGTATGTGGGTAAAGTTCTCGTGGGATTTGTTTTTTGCCACGCTTCTCTTGTCTATAGGACCTTTAGTATTTGGTTTTTTTCCAACAAAAATAGCAAAAAAAATGAAAATTATTGATAATCAATATTCTGACAGACAGAGCTCGTCGGTAAAATTTTTACTGATGAATTATGTGTCTTACATTGATAAAATAAATCCGTTAATAAAATTATTTAATATTTAATAGTATAGTGAGTGGACTAACTCAATTCACCATAAAACCAAGACTTAACAATGAGAATCATCATGTGAATTTGTTTTTTAACATTTATTCATGTTCTTGATTTTAATTGTCTAACTTTTTTAAATAATAATAAAATAGAATCTTTAATTTTTTATTCAAATGATATAGTATTATAAATTTGAATGCATATTGAAGAAATTATATTTGTAAATTATATTCAAAAAAACCAAACTCTAATAAATAAAAATATTTATATAGATGAAAATACGAAAAAATCAACAAAAAAAAAAGGTTGCAGTTGAGGAAGAGAAAGTGAAGGGAGAAAAGAAAAGAAAAGAACAAATATACAGAGCAACTGACAAATAGTGTTTTGACAACAAGATACGTGCGGGATTTTTAAATTTTTGATTAAAAAAATATACGAGATCTAAAGGTCAAAAAAATAAGGAAGGAACACTTACGTGTAAAAGTCCCTCGTTAAAAGAACCAAACTTTTCTTTAAAGAAAGCACAGCATAAAGCGTTAGGTCGTGTCAAAAATAGATTGGTAAAATGGTTTGTTTTGTCGTCCTCCCAGCTTCGATCATTGCTATCTTGCTGTCATCACTCAAAATCTATGCCGGCAACGAAGCAACATCCTTCATGCCAACCACAACCAAGTATCAGCATGGAAAGAACAGTGCATGGTGGATGAATCGGGAAGCCCTGGCTCTACTTTCTATAAAGCCGAACATGGATCCAAACGATGTGTTGCGTAGACTCGCGTGAGTTACATGTGCACACCTCCTCCTCCTCCTCCTGCATTTTTCTTTTTTGTCAACGATGATGTTTGGCTTGCAGATTACTGCTATTTCAAAATCTGCTGGAAATTTTGTTACAAATTATGTTTAATAAACACCTTTTTAGTTATTACAATTAAAAGTTAGATTTAACCAAGACTTTAGTTTATTTTTCAATAAAATTTTTTTAACATGAAACATTGCGGATGAATATAATATTAATCTTAAAAAATTTCTTAGTTGATACGTTTTGAAAATCTAAAGCCCTCTTTCTAACATAAAAAATATATAATATTTTTTTGTAGTTTATATAATAAAAATATAAAAAAATTAAAGTTAAATCTAAAACCATTTAAATTTTTATTAGAGAAATGATCTCAGTAAAGTGAATTTAAGTTACACATGATTTTGTTTAACTTTAAGTTGCATTTACTATAAAATAATTTTTTTAACTATAAAAAATTATCTTTTTCCCAGTTTATTTGGCTTATAAACCCATTACTTTGTCCAATTCATAAATTAAGAGTTTGAACAATTTCTTTAACTTGAGCAATTTATTCAAACAAAACACCAAATTTAAAATCAAAGTTATTAGGTTTAATAGTGATTCACAACAGGTAATTGAATTTGATATTGATAGGAATTAAGTCCAGTAATTATTAAAATTAATTTTATATTAGTTTTAGTTTCGAGACTCTATATAAAAAGAGTTGAAAGAAGAGTATTTTTAAACAATTTTAGAATAAATTCTTTACAGATTTTTAGACACTTCTTCACCTTGGTTTTTCTAGCTTTATTCTTTTTGTTTTTAAGCTTTAGTTTTTTTTTCAACTTTCCATGTACTTTATAGCTTATGTTTAATATTTAAAGGGATATATTGGAATTAAATGTTCTTAAATTTGTGTAAAAGTGCAATTAAATAAGGTAATGTTGTTAAAATTATAAGAGACTTATTAAAATTAATATATATTTACATTAAGAGATGAATAGTAAAACATGAAGGACAAATGATTGATTCTTGAACAAATATTTAGCTTAATCAATTTTTAATTGTTTCAAAAAGTAAGTACCTATATTTTTTTTTGTTTAAGTATAAAATTTAATATATACTTGATATGCATGCTAGGATTTTGTTTCAATCTCTTATGCAACTATATATATATATATATTATGCTTGATAATATGATATTTTAATTTCTAAGTTTACTGACACGACTAAAAGGTTGATGTCTTCTCCCAAGTGCAGGAGTGTCGAAGTAATAAATAACCCGGCAAGACCGGGGTCGAACCACAAGGAGGTTAATTGTACAAATTATAAACAACAATAATAGCAATAACAACAATAACTATAATAATAATAATAATAATAATAGTAGTAGTAGTAATAATAATAATAATAATAATAATAAAGAAAGAGAAGAAGAAGAAGATGATGATGATGAGAACTTGGAGATCAAATATTAATGTAAGGATTAAGCAATAATAATAACAAATGTCAAGGTTAGAGGTTCCACTAATGGTATATCAAACAAGTATAGTATAAACTCTTATTATTGAATTGGAAACCACACACAAAGGAGGTTCCAATCAGATTATATATTGTTAACATGATTACATTAGTCATCTTATTCAATTAATGCTAATACTTGTAAATCTCGTCAAGCATTCATGATTATAACTTATGTTAACAATAAATCAAGTTCCTTTCATAGCTCAGGTGTCGGTTATACCATACATTATGGGCTATGAAAGTGCCAAGCATTTGTTGTACCAAGTGTTATATAACATAAATCAAGATTAGTCATTTAACAAGCAAAGTATTAAAGAGTGAACAAGATAACAAATATAAAACATGTTAGTATCAAACATTAAAGTTCATATTAAGTTTACATTATACTTATTCTTACACCATTAGTGTAACCTTTTCACCTTGACATAATTAACTTAGCTAGACATAATGAAAGAAAGCAAAATAGATAAACAAAATAAGAACATAAAAGTTAACTAAGTAAAGGAAAGGAAATGAAAGGCATAAACTTAATATTAATGAAAACAAAGCATAAAAAATACAAAGAGAGAAAGGAAGAGCATGATCTTGATCTGGAAACCAAGATGCCTAAATGCATGGAAAATGCCTCCTTTTATAGGCCAAAATTGGGAACTATTGATTTGATGACTAATTGATAAGTGGGTGGCCAACTTTTGACTTGGTGACAATCTTTATCTTCTCTTGTCTGCCCAAAACGTCATTGATAACGTCAAAATTGGAGCCAGTTGCAAACATGAAAGTTGTAGGCAATTGTCTCAGCTTTCTTGTGTAAAAAATTCAGCTCATTTGGACTTCTAGAACTCCAGATATGGCCAAAATACCGAACAGTGCTCGGGCTGGAAGACAGATTCGGGCTTCTTTGTTGTTGCTACAATTTGGACTTGATAATGGCCTTTTTAGATCTTGGGCTCCATATGAAAGTTGTAGGCCTATGTCTTACCTTTCCATCCATATAAATTGGACCTAAATCTGAGATATATAGCTCCAGATATGACCCATTTACCGAACAGTGTTCCGGTTTGGATTGCACCGACATCTCTTTTCTAAGTTTGGCCATCTCTTTATCCTTGCAATTTAAGTTCTTCAAGTCATCAATAAATCCTTTCATTTATGTGATCGACCTGCATTTAAACTGAATATTTACCACAAATTAAAGGTATCTTGTATTATTAGATATATTATTATAAAACATGCTTTGGTTAAGGAGTTATTGATACTTCAAGTGCAAAATGATGATATAAAACCATGATAAAAATGCACTTTTAAGTACTAATCATTTACCTTGATTATATAAATTGCATACATATAAACTAGAATTTTATGATCACATTCTAATTTTTTGGACAACAAATTTAAGGCTTTATTATCTTATCTTTGTTTTGTTTATACTTTTAGTTATATGCAATCTAGTTTAATTTCTTGGTATCCAATTAACAATTTTAAGTTATAGATTAAATTTTAATTTAGTCTGGTATATTTTATGCAATTTTTAATTTCACCAAAAAAATTTATGCTGATACATATTAAAAGGATACCATATTAAATTAAAACTATAAGAAACATTATTAATATTATATAAATCTTTTTTTTGTTAATTTGTTTAACTTTTTATAATTGTTAAACAAATTTATTTTATTTGTTTTATATTTTCTTTTGAGAAGCTAAAATTTTTATTTATAATTTTTTTTTAGCTATTTTCTATATAGAAATAATCATAACTTCAACATAAGATGTGGTAGTCCTAACCAATATTACTTTGACAAGTTCTATTTTGATAGGAAAGATTCCACTATCATCCTTTTTGGTGTATGTAGAGTGACATAAAAAGTTTGACAGATTGAACTTCAAGAGGTAGTGGCAAAAGATGTTGTTTTTTTTTTTATCATCTTAAACTTCACAAAGTTCTTGACCAAAAAAAAAAAAAGCAAAGCTATTATATAATAAATTTAATCCTACCATTGTTATCATTGTGGATGATTGGGATCATAACGATTTCATAAGCAAGCATTATATATCTTAAATAAATTAGGTTATACATTATATGATGTTTATATTTGAATCCATAGTTTAAAGGCACCATGGAAAACAAAAAATATAGGGTTTAAGATGTTGGTATGACAAGGTTCGTAGTTAGTAAATTTTTGGATTCCAAGATGGTCGATTTAAGGACTATTACAAGCCAAGTTTAACAAGTTTTAACTCATCTTACAAGGTATTCATATTGAAGGTATTGTTCTAAATGAATCCTTCCAAGTGACTATAATTATTGAAAGGTTTCCACCATATTTGAAAACTTTAAGAATTACCTAGAATGCTTATGATTGCAAAACAAAAAGGTGAAGGTGATTCATACTTAAAAGTATATTTTTATCAAGGTTTTATATCATCATTTTACACTTGAAGTATCAATAACTCCTTAACTAAATCATGTTTTATACTAACATATCTAATAATATAAGATACCTTTAATTTATGGTAAATATTCATTTTAAATGCAGGCCCATCATATAAATAAAAGCATTGATTGATGAGTTTAAGAACTAAAATTAGGATAAAGAGATGACCAAACTTATAAAAGATATGCTGGTGTAGTCTAAACAGGAATACTATTAGGTAATTGACTCATATCTGGAGCTGTAGATCTCGGATTTAGATCTACTTTGTATGGATGGAAAGGTAAGACATAGGCCTATAACTTTCTTGTAGAGATCTGGTTTTAAAAAGGCCATTTTCAAGTCTAAATTGTAATAATAACGATGAAATCCACTTTAACATATGATTGTAGGTTGCACATTGGATTATTACATTATTTATGTTGTTTTGTTAAAGGTAACAACTAAGGAAAATGAATAGTATATAATTTGAAAAAAAAATAAAAACAAAAAAAAAAGAGCTAAAAAAATGATGATAATAAAAATGTAGATAAATTTGGTTTCGTAGCCTCTTTAACATAAGTAATTAAGCCTAAAGGGATGTTTTAACACCTAGTACCTTAAAGTCAACTAACTTAGGAGCTATTGACCCAACACTTGTTCCATGGGTTGAGGAGAAAAGCTTAAGGAAATTAAACATTGTACTATCTTTGTATTAATATCGGCAACCCAAGTTACTAAGCTTGTAGTGGTGTCTCAACACCTAATGCCCTAAGACCAATTGGTCCGGGAGTCATTGGCCAAAAGCTTATTACATGGGTTAAATATGCATGGTGTTTTAAGTTATATGTATATATATTAAAAAAAAAGAAAAAAAAGAGAAAAATAATAATCCCAACCCAAGAAAGTTAACCTTAAACATTAGAACAAAAAATTTGTTTTCTTCTAAGAAAAGCTATATTGAGCACAAAAGAAAGGTTTATTAATATATTGTTTAAGAGGTATTAAGCAGATATATAAATTTAATGAGAGTTTGTTTATCCCGATAGATTAATGGAAGTTGAATGATGAATACCTTGCCTTATGGAATTTGCAAATTGTTTTTCTAATGCTTTGATTACTAGGGACTAGTAATAAGCTGGTTGAGGGGTGTGATTAGTATTTAAAAGCGCATTTTTATCAAGGTTTTATATTATCATTTTTTACTTGAAGTATCAATAACTCCTTAACTAAAACATGTTTTATACTAACCAATTTTTTGGTCATGCAAAAAACATTTAATAGTGCTTCACTTGATCCTGGATCTAGCCGTAAATCAACACTTTTATTAAGTGACTTACATTATCAACCAACAAAGATCCCCTTTGGTGATCCAAAGCGTGAACACTAAGCCTCAATAGAAACAAAGGCTGAGATTTGAGGACTAGCCCTTGGTGGGCTATGAGATTCTGGTTACACTTGGTTTGATGGAATTGATCTGTATTACACATAATAAACACTTTCACTAGAGCACTTCCTTATGGACTCCCTTCTAGGAAAGCCCTACCCTCCCATTTCTCATATGTGCTGTACCGTAGCTGCTGCTAGCCTGACATCTGTTCTTTTTTTTTTGCTTTTTATTCCACATTAGTAGAGATTAGGTCAGTGTGTAACTACCTTCCATATGAAGAAGATCTTGAATGAACAAAGGGGAAGACATTGAGTGAGGAGTCTCTTTTGAAAGCCTTTCCACCGCTTGATGAGATTAGAGATTGCTAATAATAGTAGAAAAGTAGCGGGGCAGGGTAAGGAGCTTTGTGTGGATTGTTAAAGATCTCGATAGCAGCAGCTACTGTTAACCGATGATGCAATTCAAGATCTTCCGTTCTTAACAAATCCCCAAGCTAAGCTACCTTGGCTCATTCAAACTAAAACTCGACTTCAGTCTTCAATCTTGTTAGAAAAGGATAATAAATGATATATAAAAAAAATAGCCAACTGATTAGTATTTAAAAGTGCATTTTTATCAAGGTTTCATATCATCATTTTGCACTCAAAGTATCAATAACTCCTTAACTAAAGCATGTTTTATAATAACGTATCTAATAATATAAGATACCTTTAATTTATGGTAAATGTTCATTTTAAATACAGGCCTATCACATAAATCAAAGGATTGATTGATGAATTTAAGAATTGAAATTGAAAGGACAAAGAGATGGCCAAACTTAGAAAAGAGATGGCGGTGCAATCCAAACCGGAACACTGTTCGGTAATTGGGTCATATCTAGAGCTATATATCTCAGATTTAGGTCCAATTTATATGGATGGAAAGGTAAGACATAGGCCTACAACTTTCATATGGAGCCCAAGATCTAAAAAGGCCATTTTCAAGTCCAAATTGTAGCAACAACAATGAAATCCGACTTTGTCTTCCAGCCCGCGCATTGTTTAGTGTTTGACCCATATCTGGAGTTCTAGAAGTCCAAATGACCTGAATGTTTTACATACGAAAGGTGAGACAATTGGCTCCAACTTTCATGTTTTCAGTTGGCTCCAATTTTGACGTTATCAATGACATTTTGGGCAGACAAGAGAAGATAAGGATTGTCACCAAGTCAAGAGTTGGTCACCCACTCATCAATTAGTCATCAAATCAATAGTTCCCAATTTTGGCCTATAAAAGGAGGCATTTGCCATGCATTTAGGCATCTTAGTTTCCAAATCAAGATCATGCTCTTGCTTTCTCTCTTTGTATTTTTTGTAATGTTTATGCTTTGCTTTCATTAATATCAAGTTTATGTCTTTCATTTCTTTTCCTTTACTTAGTTAACTTTTATCTTATTTATGTTTATTTATTTTTCTTTCTTTCATAATGTTTAGTTAAGTTTATTATGTCAAGGTGAAAAGGTTACACTAATGGTGTAAGAATAAGTATAGTGTAAACTTAATATGGACTTTAATGTTTGATACTAACATGTTTTATATTTGTTATCTTATTCCCTCTTCAATACTTTGCTTGTTAAATGATTAATCTTGATTTATGTTATATAACACTTGGTACAAAAAATGCTTGGCACTTTCATAGCCCATACTGTATGGTATAACCGACACCTGAGCTATGAAAGGAACTTGATTTGTTATTAACATAAGTTGTAATCATGAATGCTTGACAAGATTTACAAGTATTAGCATAAATCGAATAAGATGATTAATGTAATCATGTTAACAATCTATAATCTAATACTTATTTGACATACCATTAGTGGATCCTCTAACCTTGACATTTATTGTTATCATTGTTTAATCCTTACGTTAATATTCTATCTCAAAATTCTCAGCATCTTCTTCTTCTTCTCCTTCTTTATTATTATTATTATTATTGTTGTTGTTGTTGTTGTTGTTGTTGTTGTTGTTGTTGTTGTTGTTACTATTGTTGTTGTTTATTATTGTCATCTATAATTTATACAATTAATCTCCTTGTGGTTCGACCCCGGTCTTGCCGGGTTATTTATTACTTCGACACTCCTGTACTTAGGAGAAGATATCAATTTTTTAGTCGTGTCACCAACTCTTCTAGTATGACTTTTAAAAGTAAACATAGTAGAACAAATGAGGAAGTCCAACAACAACAACAACAATAATGTTTATTATGAAGAGGAAATAAATTGCCAATAAGTTTAATAGAAAATGCTTCATATACAACAAGACTAAACATTTAGCTAAAGATTATAGAAATAGAGCTAAACAAGAGAATCTTAAAAAGGAAAAGACTATTCAAGCTAATATCATTAAAGTTGATCACCTCATATATAGTTTTGGAATAAATTTATTTGTCATGACTTTAAAAATAAACCTAATCAATAATCCCTAAACAGTAGTAGGTTGATTTTAATATAACAAGACATATATACTATGAAAATATGATATTTCTTACTTATAAAGAAGTAAATAGAGAACACTTATTTACATGGAGAATTCATCAATCTCCAAGATATTAAGTGTTGGGAAGGTTATGTTGAAGAAGACTTCTAAAAAGCTTTTCACCTTTATAATATGCTTCAAGTTGCTAACAGTAGTGTCTAACTCATTATTGAGCAAAACATATTTTAAAATAATATTTAAGAGTGATAAATTTATACTCTCTAAACATAAAATATTTTTAAGAAAGTGGTCTCATAATGATGACCTCTTAAAAATACATGTAATGATCGTTATAACTAATGATGATGACGACGATGATACCTCTTTTTCTCACTTGTTTAAGTCTTGTGATATGTGATATTGTAAGTTAGGATATGTGAATTATAAATTTATGCAAAAGTTAATTAACCTTGAATTATTACTAAGTATTATTTTTTAGAAAAATCATAAATTTTTGGTTTATATAATCAAAATTCACAAAACATTCTTTTCAAATAATTAAAAGAATTAGTGAAACTCTAGATTTAATTCACTCAAAAGTTTATAATTTATAGTTTATGAAAACTAGCGGTGGAAAAATATTATATTACTTTTGTAGATAATTGCACAAGATATTGTTATACCTATTTACTTAGAAGTAAAGATGAGGATCTTAAAATATTTAAATAACTACTTAAATATTACAATAATTAAGTTGAAAATAAACTTAATAACAAGATAAAGGTAATAAAAAGCAATAAATAGTAATAGTACGATGCATCTTTTGGTGAGTTTTGTTTCTGAAATAGTATTATTCATCAAACCAACACTCTTTAAAAATCAACTTAATAAAAATATAAAAGCAATAAAAAACAATAATATTATCCACCAAACTACCATTCCACCTTAATAAAATGGCATTGTAGAATTCAAAAACCAAACTTTTAAAAGAAATAATGAATTATATATTGAAAAATTTGAGAGCACCTCGTAAATTACAAAGGGGAGGTAGTTTTGATATCTAATTATACAATTAACAAAGTATCCTATGAAAAGCTAAAAACAAAATACCTTATGAGCTATGAAAATGTTAAAGATTTTCCTACAAATACCTCAAAGTGTGAGGGGTGTCTTATGAAGATTGTAGTAGTTAATCCCAAAAAGATCAAATGTGAGTACTGCTGCAGCAAAGCCAACGGGAAGATAAGTCCCAGGGCTCAATCTAGGCTGCCGGCCAAGATGAAGATGGATTGAAGGGCTTTTCAGGGAGCTTCAATTGTAGGATCCCTAGCTCGAAATACTGCTTCCAACCAGGAAGAAAAGGAAAGATAGTCGCGAGGAAATCTGATTCCATAGTTAAGACAGACCCTGTGTTTACTTCGCGATAGTCTTAGCTCGACATTGTCAAGCCATACTATCTACCCTTTAAACTTACATTCTATCCTATATATCGGAGATCTAAGGTTTGCACTTACGCTTATGGTAACCGAACTTGGTAACCAAACTCTTTCCCGGCAAGAAGATCCAATCTTTCCTTCGGGCAATTGCAATTGAAACGAAGCGAAGGCGACGGGACCACAAGCTTCGCGCTCTGCCTTTCATTTCAAGAAAGGAAGGGAGGATCCGATGTAGCATGTCAAAAGCCTTTTGACCACTGCGGAAAAGATCGATTTCAAAGGCGATCTGATCCATTTCACCTGCACGTCTAGCATCTTTATTCACTGGGATCACCAGAACTAAGCCCAGTGAGTCACCAACCATCTTACTAGTGACACCTACTTGCTTGTTCGACACCAGATCTTGATCCTGCTCTTCCGGTCCGGCTCTTTCTTGCTCCCATCAAGGTTTCATGTTTTGAGGCTAATCCCTTTTCTGAGTTTAGGGAGGCTCCTATCCGATTGACAAAAGATGCTTGCTCTTAAAGGAGTATGCACTGGGCCCCGCACCACTTCTTAATGAAGAATGGATGCATGAACAATTCCCTATGATACCTACAAGCATTCCATTGAATTGAAAGGCCTTCGGGTCCTTTCCTTATCCCGAGCGAGAGCGATAAAAGGACTAGCGGAGGGAAAGCAAAAGAAGAAAGATAAAAAGGATCGAGACAGGAACTCTCTTATCATAGGCTTGAAGCCCTCATGCCCTATAGGAAGTGGAAGTCAGAAATCCTATCCATCTTGCAAAAAACCTTTGCACGAGTAAGAAAGCAGTCTAGGGCCAAGGAGAGAATCGGACAAGGAACTGCTCTAAGGCATGGCATATTCGTTCTAGAATGAAGACCATTTTCGGCATTCGGCATATGACTCACTAATCTCGGGCAAGGGCTCTTAGTGGGTCCCCTGTTTGCGACGAATATGCTGCGGGTCTTTTACGCACCATCGAATCCAAGTGTGAAAGTGACTTTTGGAGAATCCCGGAAGAATGCTTCGAAGAAGCTATTTGACATAGATATTATCTAGATTCCAATAAGAGCAGGAGTAAGCGTAGCAAAGGACGTTAATCAAAATTATAAGGAAAATGCCCACGCACAGAAAAAAGGAGACGAACGACGAGATGGCATAGATTCTCTTCTACTATTATAGGGATTCCTAAGAGCCTGCCTTATTCGTGAACAACCAGCGGCCCCTTCAAAAGACCCTCTTCCTGAGACTAGGGGCATTGGCTTCACGCTTCGCCGAGCAGAAAAAGGAATACACCAACTACAGAAACTACAGACTCTAAGCCCAACTTCTATTTTTATTGATATCAGAGGGAGGGGTTTCTTTTGAATAGAAAGAATAGATCCACTCTGTGCTTCTGGTATACGAAAAAAGCAGGGATTGAAAGAACCACTCTTACTTTTCTTTTTCAGAAAAGAGGGAGGAAAAGGGATTGGCTAGAAGGAAGCTCGGCAGGGAAGGATTCCTCTTTGGCTGATAGGTACTGTAACTGGTATTCCTGTGATTGGTTTAATTGGTATTTTCTTTTACGGTTCATATTCTTCCTTTCCTTTCCCCATAGGAATATAACTCCTAGTGCTTCAGGCTTCCACTCTATCTATATCGTTCGGGCATCTCCCTGACCGAAGGAGTACTGAAGAAGCTTTCATTTGCTCTTAACGTTAGTGCGAAGAGAGGTGAGACCCTATCTTTCTCTAGGGAATTCATTAGAGGACCTATATTTATTCCCTGCCATTGATAGATCAATCAGACTAGAACTGCTTTTTGAAAAGATTATCTTATACAGCGAACTTGCTTAGGTCAAAGAAGAGAGAGGCTAGGAATCCGGAATCTTCCCCTTTGCATTTCAGATATGCAAAATCAAACCACTACGAGCCCATTCTTTGAACCAGAAAGATTGGATATCAGGCATTTCCATTATTAGTAAGCCTTTGTTTGAAGTTTGAAAGATGTTGATTACTTTTGCCGCTTCGTAAGTGAGATTTCACCACCTTATCAGACGAAGTTGTTAGACCGCTTCGGATAGTTTGTTTTCCCCCCCTGACGTTACTTGTGTTTTTGCAACATCTTCGGTAAGTTCTGTGCTGGTCGTAGAATCCGAAGCTATGATGAAATATCCTAGGTTCCGCATCAGAGTTGGCACAGCGAATGCCCATAGACTAAACGAGGGGACCCAACTCGATATAGTGAGCTTGATATCGCATTTGCTAATCTTCTCATTTAGAGGATACTATTTACTCTGCAAGGCTTTAGTTTGTCATAAGGTTCCTCCTGTACGCCTGTCAATGGATTCGAGTATTTGCCGACAGTGAGTGCCCTTACCATAAATTGGTATGTATTGAGAGTTTTGGGATTTCTTTCGTTCGCTCGCGCATCACGAGTTTTGGATAACGCCTTTTCTTAAGGAATCTTCTTAGTTTCGTTTCCTATATGAGCTTCCGTCGACTACACTGAACTCCTCCTAAAAAAGCGCGTAAGGGGCCACCCACCCATTCCCCTTAGCCCTCTCACTCCCTAAGCTAAGGAATGAAAGGCCACATCTACCTCTAAAAACTAGAATACGAATAAGATCAAAAAGGCCATCATTAGGGCAAAGAGGGCGATTGCTTCCGTTAGAGCAAATCCTAAAATGGCATAACCAAATAATTGTTTAGCCAATGATGGATTTCGTGCGACGGAATGAATCAAAGAACTGAAAACGTTTCCAATACCGATAGCTGCTCCCGCTAAGGCAATTGTAGCTGCTCCCGCACCTATTAATTTAGCACCTTCTAACATTCTCTTTTTTCTTTCTTTTTTACGCTTTTCTTTTACCTCGTCGATTCGAGGTTCATTTTCTTCCTCCTCCTTCCTTCTTTTTCTTCCAATTCGAAGAAATCCAAAAAAACTCCTGATAAATAAATCTCGTCAAGCCCACTTCGCGGTGAACCAGACCGAGCAGGTGAACGAAGAAGGTGAGTATCTCCTTATGAAACAATCCCTGGAAAGCCTTGACCTTCCCTTGTTCTACCCTTCGAACTCGGAGATTGAAAGGTGATTGAATAGGAAGATAACTCTATGCAGCGACAGAGGCGACGATCCCTATATGTTGATAGATACCCGAGAGACCACGTCCTTTCCTTATCCTTAAGGCATGCCCTCTTACTGCTCACGAAGAAGAGGAAGAAGCCCAAGACTGGGAAGCTCTAAACTCGTTAACAGAATCTGTAGCGGGCAAAGGAGTCAGATCGACCTTTCTTATTTCCCACGCCCGAGTGAGTGGTTATGCTTTCATCTGTCTCATTTGAGGATGCCTTTGTTCTACCTCTTGACTTGGTTGCAGATTGACATTGACAAGAGAAGAAGACCTTTCAAGCAAGTTCCTTAATCGGAAAGTCACATTACATTAGGATTGCCGTGGGATACAGAGGTGCTTTTAGGACGTGAAGTCACGATCCTTCTCCTGTTGGGCTTTTTTTTTTAAGACAATCGCTCTTGCTTCCCCGGTGCTCTAGCTTTGACGGATGCCCACTCATCCGGACAAGCCTTTCTATTTAGCCGTGCTTAGCTACACGGCTTAGCCGACCGTCACTAAGACAGGCTTACCAACACTCTGAGCTCGAGGAGCTCTTCGAACACCCGCCTGAGGAGGCGTCGGGGTAATTACATTTCCTTTAGATATTCGTGCTAAGGTCCAAAGTCAGAGGTTTTTGCCGCTTCCAATAGGATGCATACCGGGCTTACAAATCCAGGGCAGACTCGAATAGAAAGCACATACATACGAAAAAAATGTTTGTTTCCAGAGCACCTACTAAACATACATATCGGCACACAAACTATATGTCACGAGCAGGTTGTTATTGACAAATAGAACTGCTGCTGGCACTTTCCTTTTATTCTGACCGAGTGGATTTTGTAAAGCATATTGCTAGTCTTCCTTCTAAGACAGGATCAAACTCGTCTTTTGAGCATGATCACGCCCTGCAGTGGTAGAACGTAGTGAACCAGACGTACGACTTCTGAACCCGAAGCTCTTTTCTTTCTTCTCTTATGATATTTCTTTTCAGGTACTTTGATGCCACTGCTGATAGAAGGGAATGCATGATTTTCGACCATAGGGAGAAGAGTCTGACCCAAAAAGCCATCTTGTAGAGAAAGTCGATTTGGGCAACCAGGGACCAGACCACTAGCCTAGATAATCAAAGAGGCACGGGCTGCTATCTTCTTCTTATTATTATACGATAACGAGATTGCTTCCTAAACAGGATGTGCATTTATCCTAGAACCAGCTGGCTTACGGGCTTACAGGGAACCAGAAATGCTTGGAAGTGGCACTCCAACAGGCACTAAAATTAGATAAACTTCAACTGGCTTGGCTGTAAGGTAACGGGCTGGAACAGAACTTCCAGTTAGAAAGGAGACATAAGGATACTTGAAGAGCACTTGAGGATTTTAAGTCTATTTACTGACTCTATGGTTAGCTTGTAAGCTCTCCTAGGGATAGAATATGAACTATTATTAAGATTTGGTCAAACCCTGTTTAAATTGAGTTTTAAATTTGCAACCTGTGTTCAGACAAAGAGACTAGGAAGATAGATAAGAGTGGATTCTTGGGTCGTATTCAGATGGCATGTATATCGCCATAGGAGTACCCTTTTAATTTAAGGGGTAGTGCCTATCTATCCCTTTTCATAGCAGGCCTCATCAGCCCGACGAGAAGGATAGAGATACCCGGAGATTCTAACGAATCGTCGAGAATCAGAATCCATTACACCAGCTGCACGTTGAAAGATCAGCCTTTGGAGTGACTCCCGAGGCGCGGGAAGCAGTTTCGGATGTAGCAACCTTTGGTACAGCGTGAACGGTCAGGGAAGAGAAATTCCTTTTCATCCTAGTTGCACTTCCTCGTTGTAGAAGGCATAACCACTAGAGCTCGGGAGCTGGGATAGGAGCTGCATGGGAAGGGCCCTACGTGACATTTTTTTTATTGACGTTACAACATGACTATTCAGTTCAGGTGTGGTATCTGAGTCCCTTAGCTATACCTCCGTTTCTTCTTGTGCAACTGAAGGCTCTATTTTATGATAATAGATGGGCTTGGCCGGCATTGAAGCTTGAATAATTTTAAAACTTCAAGGTCTCTAACATTAACAGAGTTCACCATTGTGCCTTTTTATATTATAGGATTCCGGCTTCTGACACCCACTTCATGATCCTAATCTTGCACCTTGTAGCACTCGGCTTGAAATTCTCAAACCGTACCGAGTTCCTCTCCAACCAGATTGCCCATAAAATGTTGATAAAGCCAGCATTCCAGAGATCTTTTAGCAGAGAAGAAAGTCGCCTAAATTTCATTACCTTACAGTCGAGTGGCTTAAAAGCTCCTCCATGGTTTCAGTCCCCCCCGAAGTGGGACTCTCATGCAGTAAGACAATTCCCCCATTTAGCCCTCAGTTTTGTCAGCATCCTCAGACCCTCCCTCAAAGACGGATTCTAAGGTTTCTCCCAGGTTAGATAACTTTCCCCGCTGTCCTTCTTTCAGTCGGTCCAAACTTCCTTCTCTTCTGGTTAGTCCTATAAATAGGTAATCGGATCGGCAACAGGCTTTATGTGGGTTCAATACCAATGAAAGAGGGATCTTTAAGAACTTTGTATAGCGAATCAAGAAGAATGAGTTATCTTTGATACGGACCTCCACCAATGAAAAAGAAAGAATAGGCTGATCTAGAGGGGCAGGCGAAAACTCTGCTGCTCCCCCTAAAGGTTCATCATGCAGAAAGATACAACAAGAAAGCAGGAGGGTCCGAAGGAGATCGAGTAAGGGAATCGGAAGCAAGCGACCAGAAAGGGCAGAATACTAGACTCGCCCTTGAACGAAACGCATGGGCGGAAGAAGGAGATCGGTACTCTTTTTCCCCAGACAGATCAGTTGATGGATAGAGGTTCATCTTACGTCGAATATGCCACTCCGGAGTCTCCTTGAACAGGAATCATTACCTTCGATAACATCGACTCATATTGCAACTCATCTCTTCACCGGGAGCGCCGCCCACTCTAGCAAAAACTATACGCATCGAATGAAGGTGACTGGCCCGATCCGAAGAGAGAAGAGAAAGTCATCACTTCTTTGTGTTAGTCTTTCTAATTTCGCAGCTCTTTCTTTTTCGGGGCCTATCCCGGATGAGAAAGATACAAAGCCTGTTGACTCTGATGCTTGCTTGATGGGAGAAATGGGTTGGGATCCTGCCTTGCCCACCTGAGTCCAATCCCTTCTTTGATGGTCGGAGGTCAGCCCCATGGGATAGGATATTTGCCTTCATTGGTCCTTCCTCTCCTTGACTTGTATTAGTAGGGCGTTCTTCATCTAAAGGCTCTTCATATCATGAACTTGCCCAAGTCAAACTCTTCTTGTTGCGAGAGAAGGTTCTGGTAAGCTCGTCAGGTGCTGGCGAGTGACGATTGCCACTCCTACCGTTGCTAAAGCTTTCTCTTTAAGGCTTTTCACTCCGATTATCGTTATTCAAGCGCTATCATAGAGAATCTTTCCTTTCTTTCGTCCTTCTGGCAAGGGTTTGAATGGAGAGGGGCTTGGTAGCTAGGAAAGTCAAGTCAGGGAGGAAGGCGCTTTACTATTTGGCAAGTAGCGGGCTTTCTTGTAGCTTTGGTTGGGGATTTTTTAATGCGGATTAAAAAATTCAAGCTCAAGTGCAAGCTGAGTAAACTTGTCCAGCTTTACTGCAAGTCTAAAGAAAGGGAGGGTCTGAAAGAGTCGCTATTAGCTCGCTTAAATCTCTCCACTCGCATAGTAAACTGCGCTCGCCCTAGTCAAATCCAGATCTTCTTTCTTTGCGAGGGGAAGTTAGAACGAATACCGAGACTCCTTTCTTTTATGCTGTTATGAAAGCGGATCGGTAATGAAAAGGAAAGAGCAGGTGGTAAGTAAGGCAATTCCTTCCGGTAGTGGATGCTAGTGAATCAGAGTGAAATCTATCTTTTCGGAAGCGAAGTCATAACTTATACCGTTCGAAAGGCGCTCCAGCCCTTATGATTATGAATAGATAGAATCGTTCTTTCTTTGCGGTTACGGTAAGCAAGTGCCTATTAGTACACAACACTCGTTTATAAAAGACGAATAACTGACTTTACTGACGAGCGTGAGAGCGATGCGCTTTGTCTTTTGGTTTTTAACTTCTAAGAGCTTTTAAGTCGGAACTCAAAGCTAGTGCGTTAAGCAAGCTTGTTTGTTGTAAGGCTATCGAATTAGAGAATTCCCTCTTGAAGTTTTGCTCTTCTAAAGATAGATAGTTTAGGGAAAGCAAGTGCTGTGATGAGATCTGTCTTTCGAACACCATTACCTTGTTGCTCGCATCGTGATCGATGTAGATTCTTCCTCTCCAGAGCCCCGACCAGTCTTGACTGAAAAGCTTTCAGACCCCTGTGCGAACAAGTTATACTAGCAACTTGCTATGTCACGTCCGTTTTCGTTACACATATGATATGGTACCTCTTTATCCTGAGATCTCTTTTGCTACTGGTGCAATCACCTCTCATGAGGTTGAAGCTGAGCCAAAATCTGTCCCACTAACCTGGCCAATCTCTTGGGTGAAATGTCTGGGGTGACATGTGCATTCCGAAATTTTTCCATCATTTATTCTCACTCTGAAGTTAAAAGAAGACCTAAGATCGAAATTTGGGCAGGGGCTTTGCTAAACTGTTCAGCCGTATTCTATTCCGACCTCTGGATTTCCTTGAGAAAAGCATCAGTATTTTCCTTCCCTTTTCCTTTCTCTTTGTCTTTTTCTTTATTTCCATCTGTTTTCAGGTTGTCTGGCTTAAAACATCTGCCAGAGCGAGTCATGTTCCCAATCTCATCACAATCTTCCCTTTCTCTCTTCTCTGTATCTTTTCTCCCAAGAGACTTTATCAAGATTGTAGACGGGAGGTGGTTGGTAAGGGGTAATAGTGGTTGTGGTGTAGGCAGGGTGAGGGGTTGAGTCGGGATTTGAATAAAAACTAGATTTTGGGGTCAAGGGAATCGGGCCCCGGCTTCGCCCGAAGCGTGCTACAGAACGAACCTTGTCTACGAAGCAAGTTCAGTCAGCGCATAAATAGTCCGCTAGTGTAGTTTTTTGAAATATAGAAAGTTACATAAAGATCATACCTATTCATATATTTAATAAAATTATATATTTACTTGTGTAATTTCATATATAAAAAATTATATCTTTTTTTAAGGCTTATAAAAAGAAAAAAAATTATGGTCGATTATTCCTCATATAAATACAAGTGAATAAGATACCATTTTTCAATGGTAAACATGTAAATTTGTGATTTGTACTGAATTTTTACTCTCTTTCCACTCTATTTTCAGCCTTCTAAAGCCCAGATTTTAAGTTACGTGGACAGTTACTTTAGTTGTCACTTGGATGACTGCTCTATTAATGTACAATCCTTTTTAGACTTTAAAACCAGGGTTGTGGTGTTGTGTTTACTTTTATAGCATTGCTAGAATTAGTGATAAGCATTTGTTTGCTATGGTTATTTGTAGCCTTTTAAGATCTAAATTTTGAGTTACGTGGGAAATTACTTTAATTGTCACTTGAATTACTTTAGTTGTCACTTGAATATACTCTTTTTTTGAGACTTTAAAATCAGGTTATGGTGTCATGTTTATTTTTATGACATTGCTGGAATTAGTGATCAGGGAGTCACAAGCCAGCACCTTGGTTTTGCAACCCGGAGCCTTAACATCCGAGACATTCCAAGGGATACTCATAATAACTGTGGTCAGTAACATAGGATAGAATATCGAAAACCATAATCTAGTGGCCGCTGAAACTGTTGTAATTATGCTAGAAATATATTTGTCCCAGATGGACATTGTGATCCCGGGTTTCATTTTCAATAGTGACTAGAATTGATAGCTAGCTGAAGTGATTGGTTTTTGCCTGAATGCAAAATGCTATGTGAGAAAACAAAGACGAGAATGACAAACTCAAAAGCTGGAAAGAGAAAAAAGTTCTTCGGAAGGTTAAAAAAAAAAAGACGAGAGAAAGTAGTTTGTGTTGTTGCTTGTCTCTTTAAGTTATGATAATAGAATATTTTGGAGTGTTTTCAACAGAGAAAATCATAGAAAGACTTGAGACGATGAATGCAGCATTACAGGTTACATAGGATGCCATTCGTCATAATTGTACTTGTAATTAATCATTACATAGGAGCCAGGCACATTTAATATAATAATATATATTATTAAAAAAATTATTTATTTAAATTAAAAATATTAAAAAATTAAAATGTTTTGCAGGGCCCGGGCCCGGGCCCTGCTTGCCCTCCCCTAGTTCCGCCCCTGCATGTAGAAAAGAGGTTCGCATCATGGAGGCGCACGCATTCTGGATGATTTCGCTGCACTCACCAGCTCACGGTCAAGCAACATCATCCCCGGGTGACCCCACCCCGGATAAGCCAAAAATCAGTGGATCCCACCCCGGACAAGCCACCCCGGATAAGCCAACAATCAGTGGATCCCACCCCGGATAAGCTACCCCACCCCGGATAAGCCAACAATTGAGAAATCATCAATCAGTAGTAAAGTCGTCACCAACAGTAAGTCAGTCTGCTTGATTATTGCAAAACACAGTGGAAAGCAAACCAACACAGAGACAAACAAACAAACACAGAAGAAGTAGAAGAAATGAAGTGGTGGGTATCCATGCCAAAGATTGAACTCCATGCCCACCTTAATGGTTCCATAAGAGACTCCACGCTTTTGTATGCTCTCATATTTATTCTTTTTTATTAGTTATTTCTTTTTTAATGAGTTTTTGAATTCTAAGTATTATATTGTGTTTTGTGTTAGTTTATGCTACTGATTTTTTTTAGATGTTTCATTACCAAGTGATTAAAAGAGAGAAGAAAAAAAGAAATTGTCTTCTAATTTAAAGATTTTATCTTTAATGTCTCTTTCTTTAATTATTAAGTTTGATAATGGAGTTTTGGTTATTTATTAGCAATTTATTGATGGATTTATGTATTTTTGCTTATGCAGAGAGCTTGCTAGAGTTTTGGGTGAAAAGGGTGTCATTGTTTTCTCAGATGTGGAGCATGTTATCATGAAAAGTATGTTCTTTTTTATGTTTTATGATTGTAAATGTGTTTGGTTGATGAGAAAGTATGTGAAAGAAGAGTAGTTTAAGAATTTTGATCTCTTGTGATTACATGATCAATAAGTTGGATTATCCTTCTTTTCATGCCAATAAAAGCCTTTTGATGCAAATGTGTAATTATTCTGTAGTATATTTTTCTCTATTTCTTTTTCATTTTTAATTTTCCTTTTAGCTCTTGATAATGTGTGATATTGAGAACTTTCAGTTTGCTTTTACTCAGATGACCGTTCTTTAGGGGAAGTATTCAAATTGTTTGACCTCATTCACATTCTCACTACTGATCACAAGACTCTGACCAGAATCACAAAAGAAGTATGACAATTTAATATTTCTTGATTTTTTATTTTATTTTATTTTAAATCTTAAAATTTTTTGCATTGATTTTTTTTTTAATTTTCCTAACAAGGTGGTAGAAGATTTTGCTTCTGAGAATGTTGTGTATTTAGAGTTAAGAACAACTCCTAAGGTACTTACATGAGTTAATGAGGTTTCAGCTTGTTATATTAGTTTATTTTGTAAGGTTAGATATACTATTTTATTTTTATTGATGACGGAATTTGTGGTTTCCTATTATCCAGAAAAATGATTCTATAGGAATGAGCAAGCACTCTTATATGGAAGCCGTGGTGGAAGGTTTAAGGGCTGTCACTACAGTAGATATAGATTTTGATTCTCATAAATTCAACACTCAAGATTCCTTGAATTCTATTGCCATGAATGACGCATGTGATAGAACTAAAAGGAAAAGGATACATGTTAGACTTCTTCTTAGCATTGATCGTCGTGAGACAACTGAAGCTGCAATTGAAACTGTAAGGATGTTTATGAGCCACTAAAAATTATGAATTGGGTAAGGCTTCTAACTGTCATCCCCCCTTTTGTTTCTTATTTACAGGTTAAGCTTGCACTAGAAATGAGGGATTTGGGGGTTGTTGGTATTGACCTTTCTGGAAATCCTGTTGTGGGTGAATGGTACTTCCATACTGATAAAATTTCTTTATTAGCAGAAAAAATGCTAGTTTAAAGGGATGACAATCTTAAATCCTCTTTTCATCCAACTCAGGAAGACATTCTTGCCAGCACTAAAATTTGCCCAGAAACAAGGTCTCTATATAACCCTGCACTGTGGAGAGGTTTGGTTTCATTTCTAATGCTTGTTTTTGTTTCTGTGACTGAGTTTTATTTTATTAACGAGCCTTACTGGTTATTTATGACCTAGTGTTTGTAGGTACCTAATTGCCAGGAGGTTCAATTAATGCTAGATTTTCTCCCCCAAAGGATTGGTCATGCGATCTTCTTTGAAGAGGAAGAATGGAGACAATTAAAAACATCTAAAATACCGGTTGGATATCCATAAACATTTTTTTTCTAATGGACTAAAGCTTCTTGTTACTGACCTGTTTTCTTCCATTATCTGCAACAAAGTGCTTATAACACTAGTGACCAAATTGATTTAAATGTCAAACTCCTTTGATATTAAGCTTAAACAAATCTTTTGCAGGTCGAGATCTGTTTGACATCCAACATCAAGACTGAATCAATCTCTTCAATAGATATTCACCATTTTGGTTAGTCTTCTACTTCTATTTTTTCTATTTAAATTGGCATCTAACAATTAAATTGGTGTGTTCACTTGACTACCTCTCTAAGCAAGCCCGTGAAAGTTTTATTTAGGCATTATTAACCCAATGATATGGATTACTGTTTCAGCATCTCCTGCCTCAGTTTTACACATTTTACTCTGTAATGCAGTTGATTTGTATAATGCTAAACATCCTCTAGTTCTGTGTACTGATGATGCTGGAGTTTTTTCCACTAGTCTTTCCAACGAGTATAAACTTGCTTCAACTGCATTTGGTAAGTATAAAGAATGTTATGGTGCATGTGACAAGAAATAGTTCAAGTAGCTAGCTAAATATTACTGATTGTATGTTTCTATTAAATATCAAGGTCTTGGAAAGAGGGAAATGTTTGAGCTTGCCAGAAATGGAATTGAGTTTATATTTGCTGGTGATGAAGTCAAACAGGATTTAGTAGAGACTTTTGATTCAGCAGCAAAGAAACTAAATCTGTGATCAGGCATCTAGTGGAGCAGACGATAGTATGTCATAACCATTTTAGTGAAATTGTTATTGAGGTTTGAGCTACATAACACTTTATTTATCGCACAAGACCTGTTGATCACATTGATATTGGACTTTTCAGTTATCTTCCCAGTTCATCTTGTTCAGTAGTATATGGTGCAATATCTGATTTTCAGATTGGAAGTAGGTGTATCCATATATGTTGAACATGTACCTATTTGAATTTATAACTCAAGATTTCTTAGCATTGAGCTATAAAACCACGACCACTTGGAATTAGATTAGCAAATCCTAGAATTGGTTTAGTTTGATAGTTTCTGCTGAAAATTTTTCATGCATCTACTATTTTTCAACTTTCACACTGTTATGATTCATTCTGCATCTATCTCGATGATATTTTGACTAAAACTACTCACTCATAGACTTAGGTTTAGACCAAGAAGTTTGTACATAGCCTTTGTAATTGGTTCTGCTCTTCAGTTGGTCTTGACATGTCAACAACTCTCCTTCCTGAAATTATCTCCAGAAAAACAACACCGAAACTGTACACATCAGACATTTTTGTCAGCCGACCTGTCATTTGATACTCAGGAGCACAGTAGCCATGTGTACCCATCACCCTGGTGGACATATGTTCTTTTCCTCCTGTTGGACCCAACTTGGCAAGTCGAAAATCAGACAGCTTCGGATTGAAATCTTCATCTAATAAAATATTTGAAGCTTTGAAATCCCTATAGATGATTTGAGGATCGGCAACATCATGCAATTACTCCAGCCTTTTTGCTGCTCCTGATGCTATTTTCATCCTAGTTGTCCAGTCCAAAGGCTCTTTTTCTGGACGTAAATCTGGAAAGCAGAAAATGTTTGCACACTAAGCACAAATCTTTATAGAGACAACGCAGATGGAAAAACTTTGGACCTGAGGCTAAATCAAGCCCGTGCTTGAACTGCAACATGACATGCATACAGAAATTCTTCCCTAGGATTAAAAAAAATAAAATTATATGGACATACCAAGAAGGTGATTTTCCAATGATCCACTGGCCATGAATTCATAAACTAGGAGTCTTTGATCACCATCAGCGCTGTAGCCAGTCAGTTTGACAGGATTGTAGTGTGGAACCAAACTTAATGTAAGGACCTCAGAAAAGAATTCTCTGTTTCATAGCAATCCATTCCTGTCAAACTGCTTAACAGCAACAATCTGAAAAAAAAAAAAAAAAAACAAGGAATGAAACAAAGGAATTGCATTACAATATGATCTAGGATAATATATAGGTTTGCATGTTCTTAAAATATATGTCTGACTTGATCGATGCTCTCAATGTATCCTTTGTACACCCTTCCAAATCCACCTTCTCCCACCAAGCAATGAGGATTGAATTTTTCGGTTGGAACAGCTAGTTCTCGAAAAGTGAAGACTTGAGAAATGTTCCTCCTTTTGCTTCTGTCTGCAACATTGATAACATGACCAAAATCATTGGCAATTATCCATTACCAAAATCACAAACTTGAAATTTATTCCATGGACACACCTATTATACGAGACATGTTCCTCATGAAAGATAATGTTTTGCCTCGTCTACCAAACCCCTTGTGGGTCCATGATGATCTACTTCCCTTAAAAGAACTCTTCTTTTTCAATCTAAAACACGAGAAAAGACTCATTTCCTTAGTCTCCTCCTGCTAATTTGCAAACCCTGTAGTGTATTCTGGTAATCTATACAAATACAGAGTTTCTTTTAAAGCACATTGTTGGAGGTAAGATAATTCTATCTCACCATGAAATGGTATTTACGTATCCGTCAACTATATAGGAATTGAGTTCTTCTGGTAACAGCATTGTTAGCTTTATTCTGTAAACTTTAGCAGCAGAACCATTGGATTTTGAAATTGTTAGCTAGTCTAGCAGTCAGCCTCTTGCTTCCAACTAGTAATTAGCTTTCTCTGTTTAGCAAAAACAGGGGCAGACGCCCCCAGTGGCGGAGCCACAATGGGAATTAAGAGGGCAATTGCCCCCTTAATTCTTTTTTTTTAAATATCTTTTATATTAAAATTTTAATATAATAATTTAACAAGCTTTTCTTCTTCTGTTTTTTTTTTTAATTATTGTTTATACCTCCTTTGTTTATACTTTGTGCTTAATGTTTTAGGGAAGTTTTTTTTCTATTTATTTTATTGTTTAATTTTAGTTTTATTCCTTAATAATATGATAATTTATGGATTTACTAAATTAATATGTATGTATAATATTATATGCATATGAATATGAATTGAAATGAATTTTGATGAATTAATATGTATTTTATTATAAATTTTATATGAAAAATAATGGTAATCAATGTACTAGTAATTAAAAATAAAGTATTGAATAACTAAAAAAATTAAAAAATATATTAATATTTATATTTAATCCACTTGTGTAAAATAATAAATTAACAAAAAATTGTTGTCAATAATTTCACTAATTCTTAGAAGATTTAGAAATAGATGAATGAAAGTTTTATTGTATCTATTAAGAAAAAATATATTTAATGAAATTAATAATGAAGTTATTATTAAGCAATTTTAAAATATAAAAACTTGAAAAAAAAATTATAAATTCTAAAAGTATTTTTAAATTAATTTTGCTTGACATGAGTTAGTACATGTATTTCAAATTGATTTCTCTATATACAATACATGTTAATATAATATATAATATCAAGTATTTATAATTTATCCTCTCATATAAAATTTTCTGACTCCACCACTGTGGTGGATGTCCCATGAAAAGTAATATAATGATAAAAAATTTGAGATTTGCATAACAAGTTTTGAATTCGAGTAAAAATATTTATATTTTATAAAAATATAAAATAATTGAGATTTTATTTATTTATCTAAACTTATAAAATATACTTTTTAAAAAATAGTTTTTTTGAATCCCAAAAAAACAAACAATGGCATAGACTCACTTTTAATATATTCCCTCCTATAATTAGCATTTTCCATGGCTTAAGATAAATGCTGGCAGAGAAATCTCCACTATAACCACGATCATAATCCTTTTTCCACAGGATTGGATTCCATTAACAAAAAAAACAAGATATTAGATAAGTCTGGCTGATCGTGAATCCGCTCACACTTATTATATATAGGATCCATAATATACTGATTGTATGACTCATCATTTCGCAAGTGTCGACTCATAAAGAGCCCGTTTTTTACGAACGTCTTGGAGCATCTGTTTTAAATTGAATGAACAGAATAAGAATAACGAAGAATAGCTATGGGATTGTAGGATGTTCAGTGGAACGTGGGGATTAATCGTGGTGCGCGTAAGCTGGTTCGGACACCCCATATAAATTAAAAAAAAAAAAAAAAAGAACAGCCAACACGCTCATCTTAAGGGAAATTGAATAAGCATAGATATTCTGACGTTCGGAACAAATTACACTCCTATGATTTCGACTACTAGCAGTTGGATCTTAAAAGGCAAGAAAAGTAATGAGTACATGCTGCGGTTAAAAAAAAAAAACGACGAACCTTATAATATAATAATTCATAACTCACGTCCAAATTTTCTAGGTTAATCATATCAGGTTTGATTTAAGTTTTTTAAGTTTAATATTATTTTTTTAATATTTTAATAATATATTAGTTAAAAATTAAACTTTATAATTTTTTATTTATTTTTATATAGAGTTATCTATATCTCCCAACTTTAATTAAACCTTAATTTTTTATTTTTTTTCAATTTAGTTGTTTCATAATTACTTTTTTAATTTTTTTCTATGAAATTATTATAGTATTATCACTCAAATTATGGGTTAGATCGACAAACTCGGGTATTTTTTTTAGTTGATTTTTTTAATTTTACTTTTCAATATCAGGTTGATTGAGAATTAGATTTCATAATATTTCAGTTTGCATTACGTAAGGTTATCTTGATTTTATGAGTTTAATCGGTTGACTCGGGTAGTTTTTTGTGTTCTTTTTCTAATTGATTTTCTTTTAATTTCATTGTTTAATATTAAATTGATTAAGAATTGAGTTTTATAATTTATTTTTAATTTATTTTTTATGATATTATTATAATTTCATAGCTTAAGTTTAATAATTTAACCTAGATTGACTCGACTCAATTTTGTAGTTGAATCTTGTTTTAAATTTCATCATTTAATATTAAATTAATTGAAAATTTAATTTAATATTTTTATTTTTATTTTTTATGATATTATCAAAATCTTATAACCTAAATAATGAATTTAACAAGTTAACTCAAGTTGATATAAGTTGATCAAATATATTATCATTTTAATATTTTAAAAAAGATATTTTTAATATAAACTATATTTTATTAGTTGTTTAAATTGTTTTTTACCTATAATTTTTATATAGTTATAATTTGTTTTATTAAAAATACATTAATAATGCTTGAATTTTTTTTTTATATATATAAAAAAAAAATCTAATTCAATGAGCATCGTTGCACACGAGCAATAATTTTGTGTTAGTTATTAATTTAAAGATCCAATTTGAAAATATAATAATCTCCAAAATGATGCTTTACAGTTGGCCATCCGCACCGCTAGACAGTAAAAGCAAGCTCTCTCTACATAACCGAAATTTAAGAGGTTGCAGACTGATGGCTACAAGAAAATATTTAATTCTAGGGTAAAATTTACAGTAATATCTCCATGTCATAAACAAATCTGCGTTATTGTCAATTGGACTCCATATGTTTCAAATTTGTTCCAACGCTAGTCTCTGTTAACTTAAGAAATTGCACACGTTGAAACAAATATGAAACGTATGGGGTTTCATTGGAACAAAATAAAGATTTTAGGTGATGTTGAGACAATATGTAACTCTCCAGGAGTGAAAATGAAATTTATCCAAGAATTAGGCTCTTATTGTTAATAAAATATTTTTATTTTTATTTTTATTTTTATCAATCAGTGTATTTTTTTTTTTGTGTATGAGATGGTATTAATTATTTTAGTGTGTTTTAAAAATATGTTTGATTTGTGTTTTTTATATTTTTAATGTTTTCATTTTAAAAATAAAATAATTATTTTGATATATTTTAAACTGAGTTTTTTTTTAAAAAAACTCCATATTATAATTATATATATATATATATATACAATTTATCATAACCCAATTTTTGACTCCTATTTTATTAAAAAACTTTTTGGGCCAAGACAACATACAGTGGAAGTTTGGGGGACTTAATTGATCTTGAATTGTTCAATTAATGGAATCAGGGACCTAATTGTTAAATATCAGAAGTTCAGGGGCCAAGTTGAAAATGGCCATTTCAAGAAAAAGGCGCCGTTTGTGGATCCATTATTCTCCGCCTTCTTCCTCGCCCAAGGGAGACCTTTTCAACAGGAAATCTGTAATGGCAGATCGTGGGACATGATGCAGCAAGTCTCTTGTTTTGTTTCTCTCTAGCATGCATGGACGAATGTGGATCACTCCCAAGATCATTATCCACGTTCTCTGGTTTTATAAAAGCCAGGAGGAGAGAACCATAGAGAGACTAAGAGAGGACGAGCGGGGAAGCAGGAGGAGGAACGAGCAGGGGGAAACAAAACAGGGAAAAAAAAAATAGAGCACAAACGAAAACAGAAAGGGGACTAAAAACAGAGAAACAAGGAGAGAGCAAAAAGACAGCATTCCCAGCTTTGCCTTAGCTCTCAAAATGCAAGTGAAGTGCGTAAAGAGGTGGACAGGGAAACAAGAAACCCACAGACTAAAGCATCAACATCACCATCGGCTTCCTCTTCTCCAGCGCCAGCTTCCAAAACCAGAGGAAGAAGCTAAAAAAAATGAAGGGAGGAAGAGCACGCCATCGCCTCCATCGTGCCCCCAGGTAAGTGTCTCCAGTTTTGCAAAATAATTCCCCAAGTGCATTAGAAATTTAATTACATAATGATTGTAGCCAGCGTGCGTGAGCAATTCACGCATGCTGTCGGGTAAAAGCCGCCTGGAAACAGGCTGGGCCGGCTGGGTTCAATTTAGCATATATGAACTGAGCTGAAACTAGTCTAAAAAAATAAAATAAAAAAATAAAAAATTTGTGTATATATAAATAAAAAAATAAATATAAATTTTTTTATTCATTAACCCTAAAATCAAAAATAAAAATATTAATTTAAATTTATTTTATTATATTTTATTTAACTACATAAAAATAAAAAAATTATACTAATTCAAATTTATTTTATTATATTTTATTTAACTACATAAAAATAAAAATATTATGTATGCATAAAAATATTTTTTTTATTTGTTTATTTATTAGGTTAGAAAAAAATAATAATTTAATTTTTTTATAGCTATATAATTAATATTAGAGTTAAAAGTTCCTGTAATTAAAAATTATATGTAAACCATTATAATATAAAATAATAAAATATAAAATAACAAAATGTTAGTAATTTATTTAAAACCAACAATAACATGATATTTAAAGAGTAATAATCTTTTATTTTAAGTAATTAATTTTATATTATAAAATCTTTACTAATTAGTTAAGAATACAATTAACAAATTATTTTTTAAGATTATTATGACGTCGGGTACGTTACAATTGAAGATGCTTTTAAACAGATCATAATTTTAAACATTATTTAGTTTTTATTATTTAAACCTGTTATTCAGTTTAAATTATTTAAACCTGTTTTTTCAATTCATAGCGATGCAAAAACACAAATAAAGGACCGTCCAAGAATCCGGATTCAGTGGCCGGTTGGGCTCGTCTCTACTCTCTAGTCTCTTCTTTTCTCCGGCTTTATTATTAAATATTGTTCTGTACACAGGAAACGACATCGGTTTAAGGCGTTGTTCACGTTAAGTCCGTGCAGTGCAGGCACGGCAGCAGTGTGTCCGTTTCGAGTCTAGAAGAAGAAGCACCGCACCCACAGAGAAAGGGGTTTAAACGAAGCACATCAAGCAGTCCGTCTCTTCATCCTCATCTCCTCTCTTCTACTAGGGTTTATTTATTTATTTATTTATTTATAACGCTTGCTTTGTACTTGTAACTGAAAAGGCTGAAAGGAAAGATGCACGCTCCAGTTCTCGTTCTTAGTAAGTTGTAAAACCCTAATTTTTTAATATGCAAAAAAATATAATAAAAAATTGAAAAATGTGTGGCTGCTGCTGCAGGGGATTCTTTGAAACGGGAATCAGGAAGGAAGGTACATCATGCCAACATACAGGCTGCAAAGGCAGTTGCCGATATTATTAGGACCACTTTAGGTCCTCGTTCCATGTTGAAGATGCTTCTCGATGCCAGTGGTGGTATTGTTGTCACCAACGATGGCAATGCCATCCTGCGTGAGTTAGATCTGGCTCATCCTGCTGCTAAATCCATGATTGAATTAAGTCGCACTCAAGACGAAGAAGTCGGTGACGGAACTACCTCCGTCATTGTTCTCGGTACCTAATATTCATTTCTTTGTATTTTGCCCTTTTTTTCTTTAAATAAATCTCTTTGATTTCAACTTTATGTTTTAGGAGGAGAGATGCTTCATGTTGCTGAAGCCTTTATCGAAAAGAACTATCATCCTACTGTCATATGCCGAGGTAGGTAATTAGGTTTAATCTTCCTTCCTTTTTTTTTTAACTTTTGTATTAGGCGTTGTTAATTTATTCTCTTTGCATTACTGCAGCCTACAGTAAAGCTTTGGAGGATGCTATTGCTGTGATTGACAAAATTGCTATGTCCATTGATGTCAACGATCGTAAGTTGTTGCTCCTTATCTTTCTTCTCTTTCCGGCCGATTACTATTGTTTATCAAAATTATACTTTTTGATAGTGCATTTCAATTTATTTTTTTCTTGATTGGTTGAATCTTATTGTGCTTGTTTATACTAATGCAAGTTTGAGTTTATATGGAAGGAGAGGGAAGATAGTTGGTGTTTTCATTAGTGTGATTTTATATCCCCCTTCACTACAGCTAAATTGTGTATGTGAAAAAGATAAAGATGAAAGTTTGAAAAGAACTTCCTTTTGTAGGAGTTTTAATATTTTACATGGAATTTAGTGCTCATTTCATATAATGGAAAGGATTGTGATTTCATTTGCGATGTTGATTATCATTTTGGTTGGGTCCTTTTGGTAACTTATGGATATGTGTGGCAGGTCCTACAATGTTGGGGCTGGTCAAGAGTTGCATTGGCACAAAGTTCACTAGTCAATTTGGGGACTTAATTGCTGTAAGTATCCTTGCATTCTAATGACTTAGTCATGGCATTCTGCTGGCTTCTGTTTTGGTCTTTCCTGTTAACTGGGTAGTGAAATTTTCTTAATTCTGTTATTTTGCATGCCTAACTATTGAAGTTTATTGGATGCTTAAAATGTGAGACTTGAATCTCTTTGTTTGATATGAAGAGTTTTGGTCTAGAAGCAGAAGCAGAATATGTGGTGATGCAGTGATAAGAGTTTTGCCCCCCCTTCCTATCTGCTGTAGTTTTTAAATATTCTGAATAGAATGAGTACCATGAATATTAATCATTGTCCCACAGCTTGCTCATATCTGGTCAATTCTACTTGTTCCCTTCTAAGTTTTTGCCAACTTCTAGGATCTAGCAATTGATGCCACCTCAATAGTTGGTGTGGACCTTGGTCAAGGAATTCGTGAAGTTGACATCAAGAAGTACATTAAGGTCGAGAAAGTGCCTGGTGGCCAGTTAGAAGATTCAAAAGTTCTTAAAGGGGTTATGTTTAACAAAGATGTAGTTGCCCCTGGAAAAATGAAAAGAAAAATTGTGAACCCACGTATTATTCTTCTTGATTGCCCTGTTGAATACAAGAAAGGAGAGAACCAGACAAATGCGGAGCTGGTTCGAGAAGAAGACTGGGAAGTCCTGTTGAAAATGGAAGAGGAATACATAGAGAATATGTGTGTTCAGATACTTAAGTTCAAGCCGGATTTGGTAATCACAGAGAAAGGTCTCAGTGATTTGGCATGCCACTATCTGAGCAAAGCTGGTGTTAGTGCAATCAGGAGGCTGAGGAAGACTGATAATAACAGAATTGCCAAGGCATGTGGGGCCACCATTGTTAACAGGCCAGATGAGTTGCAAGAGTCTGATGTTGGTACTGGGGCTGGTTTATTCGAGGTTAAGAAAATTGGGGATGAATTCTTTGCCTTCATTGTTGATTGCAAAGATCCTAAGGCTTGTACTGTTCTCATGAGAGGTGCCAGCAAGGACCTTCTGAATGAAGTGGAAAGAAACTTGCAGGTATGTAGTGGTTTAACTTTCAAATTCCTCTCTCTCTATGCATGTGTGTTTTTTTATATTCTAATATATCTCAGCTATCTAATGCTCTGAATCTTGTTCTCAATATAGGATGCCATGTCTGTAGCAAGAAATATACTCAAGAATCCAAAACTCCTTCCTGGTGGGGGTGCTACAGAATTAACTGTATCTGCTTCTCTGAAGCAAAAAAGCTCTTCTATTGAAGGCATAGAAAAGGTGAATGATTGATCCCTTGCATCAATGGATCACTCTTCAATAAATTTTAGATTTGACCAGCTGTTATGCATTTTTTCCTTCTTCTTTGTGTGGATAAAATATAGCTTCAAGTAATTTGTTATAAATATAATTTCTTGTGGCTGTGAAAACAGTGGCCTTATGAAGCTGCTGCTATAGCTTTTGAGGCTATACCAAGAACGTTGGCTCAGAATTGTGGTGTTAATGTGATCCGAACCATGACTGCTCTGCAAGGGAAGGTATGAACATTTTTTTGTAGGTTAAAGGCTTCTTTGCATATCTGTACTCTTGATTTTATACTATTTTGCTACCTCTGCTTTTATTTATTCTAATGTCAACTCTCTACGTTGAGAATTGTCTTTGTTTCCGCCCTTATGACTGGAAGTTCAGATTGCTCTGAAATCATCAGGTTACATACGGACCAAACAATTATGATTTTTAAAGTAGAAGGTTGATGTTAGAACAAAAAAAAGTAGAGGAAGCAAACTAGTACAAAATCAAGAGTAGAGGAACCAATACATGCTTTTACCTTTTTAGTAGGGTTTTTTCATTGAATAATTGCTCTGCCTGCAGATTCCACTCATCCATTTTCTGTTTATTTTGTCTTTATTTGATTACCGCAGCATGCAAATGGTGAAAATGCATGGATTGGCATAGATGGGAACACTGGTGAAATTACTGATATGAAAGAGAGGAAGGTAAATATTGTAGCTTCAGGTCCTGTTGCTATCATTAATTAGAAAATCCTTAACGTTGGTAGAATCTCGTTCTTCTAAAGGGAGGTCAGATAATGACTTCTTTGTGCAATGCAGCAAACCGTAAACTTTCTTCTGCAGTTTGTTTTATCCTATAGTTGAATGTCTGCGATGTGATTTCCTCATCTTTGTTCTCACATATTCTTGTATTAAGTTGACTAGATATGCTATATGATGGTGATGGTGATTGAAGCCTTCAAGTCCACAAGTTGAAGTACAAAATATGTTTTATCTTAGTGTTCTGATAACCATCTGCTTGTGTTATCAGATATGGGATGCCTACAATGTCAAGGCACAAACCTTCAAAACAGCAATCGAGTCTGCTTGCATGCTTCTGAGGATTGATGACATTGTGAGTGGAATCAAGAAGAAGCAGGCCCCTGGAGCTCAGGGTCCGTCCAAGCCTAAGATTGAGACAGAAGCAGATGCAGACAGCGAGCAGATACTTCCTGACTGAAGATTTTAGTTGCTGTTTGAACCGACTTTCCATGGAAGAATCTGACAAAAGAAGCCAGTTTATTTTATCGGCTCCTGAGCTGTTTTGTCCCAAGTTTTGATTAGAGTGCCTGTGTTCGAAGTTTTGGGCCTATTGTCTGTGGCGGCCTGCTGGTGGTGTGGACCATATAGGAATTGCATGGTACTTGTATTAGGGGTGTCCATTCTGAATTCCTCCTACACAGTAATGGTGTGGTTTTTTCATTTTAAACTTTTTTGGTCCTGTGCATTTATTTGGATAAAATTACGTTGGAGGTTGTTTAACGATTGGAGTGTTTCTGATTGCTGTTTTATTTACTTCGAATTTTTATTTTTATAGTTTGAAATTATTTTGATGTATTGATATTAAAAAAATAAATTTTAAAAAATAAAAAAATATTTGTTCATATTAGAAGCAAAAATTTATACGGTGTGATATATTTTTAATATTAGAATTAATTTTTATTCCTGAAATCAATATTAAATTCTAGCTATCTTTTCTTTAATAAAGAGATAAGTTTTTTATTAATAATATTTTAGAACTTAAATATTCTCAAATAAAATAAAAATATAAAGATGGATTGGTGGACTTATCAATCATGTGCATCCAAAGAAAGATGGACGGTAGTCTGTCCTTGCTAGACTTAGCTCCTTTGCTTACTGATCCCCTCACCTGAGAGGTGAGGTTTCCCACACTTTTTCCTATTGCGTGGACAAGCAGAACACACGAGTAAAGGTGCACAGAACCAAGCACACAATATATTACAGTAAAACACTTCCAATCTTTATTAGTCTCGTCGACAAAGAGTATAAATAAATTTGTTAATGTGTGCTATGCACAAGCGTTCTGCCCCTCAAGAACATTGCATGCTACATGGTATTTTACAGCCTGCATATTTATAATATAGTGGAAGTTACAAATGAAAACTGCCCCTGAGTTTCTGCAGAGGTGTAGCACTCATTATTCGGTGTTCTAGTCACTTATTTCCTGTATAAAAAAATTATTGTAATTGCCAATAATTGTTCCTATAACTGCTACAACTCTCTTGTCCTGTTCTCTAACAAACCAACTGATCATTATCAGCACACATGTTGTTAGCGTAAATGTTTTGTATATCTTAGACTGTTTGATGTTCAAGTCATGATTTATGTTGAACATCAACCAATATCCTGCCAAACCATTGATGTACATTGTTGCCGAATCTGCCAACGCTCATGCACACTCCACTATTACTACATGTTGTAATTCATATTAGCAGTGTTTACATCAAGTCTTAAACTATCCATTGTTGTCGATTTTATCGATGTTGTTGATCTTATTAGTGTTGTCGAATTCAACACTGTCTCATTGTGTTATTCCAGCATTATCTTGTCAAGCCTATGACATTCCATCGTTTAAGTCTCCCAACTCATGTCAGCACACTACCACACTAGTTGTTGTATGTTGCCCTGCATATGTGCTGCTGATTTTCACTACTGTCATGCTGGCTGCCATCTCATATCTCCTTACTAGTAATGCTTTCATCAGTCTACTCCTTAATGAATTTAACCTTGTGACAAACCTCCTCCACCAAAAAAGTCAACATCCTCATCGAGCCAAGTCTAAAGCACCTCTACTCCAAGTTTGCACACTGTCACAGTTAAAGGTTGTCCGTGTACAACCTTTTGATTTTGCCTATATTTACATCTAGAATGTTATCCATTGATTCTAAGATGCCAAACTAACATTCTTTTTGCTCAAAACCAAGTTGTGACAAAGTCTTCTCTCATTTCAATTTGTATCCCATAGGTTAAACCAATTTTGAGTGTCATCCAAAGCTATCGAGATTAATACAATCAATTTCATTTGGACACTAATTTATATATAAAAAAGAAGATGATAAAAAAATAATTTTTATATCTCATCCTTAATTATATAACTAAGTACAAATATATTTCAATATATATAAGCCTGTATAATTATTTCATGAAAAAAAACTAGTACAATTTCCAAACCAAAGAAAGTTTTTAAATTATTCACAACAAACAAACAAAAAAATAATTGTTTTGAGAAATAATGGACCAACATCATTTGATGAAATCATAGTTATCAAACTCGATCTAAGAGTTGATCTGGTTAAGAAGCCAGATTTCAAGTTTCATAAATTGACCTGAGTTAACCCTTAAAAATTTTAAAAAATATATTTAAAGTTTTAATAGTTCATATGAAAAAATTAAAAAACAATCTATGTGAATATATATTATACATGTTATAAATAACAAAGTTTAAAAGATTATTTCAAAAGGTCTATTATCCAACATTGAAAATATACTATGTTGGTATGTTATCCTTTTAAGTTGAAGTATTTAAACCAAAAAATTTTTTTATCCTACAATGAAAAAACATAATTTTTTTTCTTGTGAACAATTAATTATTGATTATTTAATTATAACATTATAAGATCATCCTTTTCAACTATTTAATTATAACATACAATAATTGAACAACTTCATCATCTAATTATTGATTGAAATTCTTTGAAATCATATTATTTATAGATCTAATTTCACAATGTTAAAAATAATTTATAATTATACTTGCTTGAATGTGTATTATCCATGCCAAAATTGCTTGAATTTTTAATTTTTATACCAATAATATTTTTTAAAATAATTTATAATTTTTCTCTTTAAAAAATATTTCATAGCTCATCATTTGATGAAATAATAATAGCTTTCAGGCGGCGGATAAGAAGAGCAGCATCTTCGATGTCATCATGCGATTATTGTACGCTACAATCTTAATGGAGATTATGAATGTGTGGTTGAAAACAACATGATGGTGATACAAGATCGAGACTGCTATTACGTACAAGTGGGGGCTGGACATTGGAGGATGAGAAAGAATAATTATCTTTACCTGTTTCATCTCAAAAATACCGTACAAAATGATAAAAATATGATATAAAATACGGAATTATTGTTGTTGTTTTTAAAAATATTTATTATTTAAAAATATTAAATTAAATTATTTTTAACATTAATATATTAAAATAATATAAAATATAAAAAAATTATTTAAAATAAAAAATATAATTATTTTTTAAAAAAATATTTTTAAAATATAAAAACATGTAAGTATGCTGTCACAAGTTTTATAACAAATTAATAATATTATTTTTTAAAAAAAATTTAATAGTATCAAAAATATTTTAAATGTTTTGAGTTTATCAGTAAAATAATATTTAATAATCAACCTAAATGATAATTAATTATTTCATTAAAAAATATTTAAATTATTATTTTAATATCTTTAAAAAAAATTAATTAAATTTTTTTATAAATAATTTTATTTTTTATAAAAATAAATATTTAAAATATCTAAAATAGAAATAATTATTATTTTTTTTATTTTTTCTAAAAGCATATTAAATTATCCTAAAAGTATCTTAAATAAAAATTCTTATTAGTTTTTTAACATATTTTTTAATTATTTTTATAAAAAATAATTAAAAATAATATTAAAGGATCCTAAATAATTTATTTTTATAAATATTACTATTTTTTATTTAAAAACATTTAAACTACTATAGAAATATTTTAAAAAGAAATGCTAATAATTGTTTTTTAATTTTTATTTTTTTATAAAAACACATTTAAAACACATTTTAATAAATGCTAATTAAGTTTTTTTATTTTTTCTATAAAAAACAATAAAACTACCTTTAAAATATTCTAAATAATTTTTATTTTTTATTAAAAAATATTTAAACTACCTTTAAAGCATCTATAAATACTAATTAATATTGTTTTTATATTTTTATAAAAAAATATATTTAAACCATCCTTAAAGTATTTTAGATAAGTTTTTTAAATAGATATTTTCTATTTCTTGCTAAATAGAAATGTTAATTATTTATTTTTATATTTTTAATAAAAAATTATTTAAACTATTTTTTAAAATAATTTTCTTATAAATATTTTCTATTTTTTATAAAAAAATCTAAACTAAACTTTAAATATCCTAAATAAAAATGTAAAATAATTTTTCTATAATACCTTTTATTTTCTTATAAAAAAATTTAAACTAACTTTAAAGTATTTAAAAAACTGTTTTTATATTTTTATATTTTTTATAAAAAAAATTAAACTACTCTTAAAATATCCTAAATAAAAATTATAGTTATTTTTTTATAAATTATTTTTATTTTATTTTAAAAAATAAGTCTAATAACCAAGTTAAACTAAAAAAATTTAAGTCATCTAATCTAAATAATCTTAGGTTTGGTAGCTATATTTTGATAACACAACCTGACAATAACTTTTAAAATAAAAAATAAAAAAAATAATATTTTTATGCTGATGTTAACATTTATAGTGTAGTCTATATAATATAAATATTTTATAGTTATAGAGTAGTTAATAGTATTTTTAAAATAAAAAATAAAAAAGACAATCCATGTGATGCAAACATTTTATATCCATACATATGTGTACAGTACATTGTTTTTTTAACATATTTTAAAGTATAGTATAGTAATGCGACGTCGGCAGTCATTGGTTTTTGTCTTCATACTCATCATCATCTACTTCTTATCCTTCCTCTTCTTTTCTTGCCATTTCCCCTCCAGCCAAGAAGGTCAAAGGGAGAGGGTTATTTATTGCAATGCTCGTTGATGATATTAGTTGATATACAAACGGAATGTTTAATGGTTGCTGTTTCTAGGTGAGATTGTTTTTCTATTGTGTTGAGTTGGGTAGCTAGTAGTTAGAGACCGACTGAGTTGAGTAAAAAAACAAAAAAAAACAACAGAAGTGAAGATCAGTTTTCCTCTGTTCCTTTCGTTTGTAAGTATACAGGATAACTTCTTTTCTTTCTGTTTTGTCCCCTTCTTCCTTTCCTTTGTATGTATGATTATGACAACTTATCTGGTGCTGTGTGTGTGCAGAGGGATATGAGAGAAAGAAAAATGGACTTGGATAACAGGGCCACTCATGGGCTGCATACTGTTAAAGAAGAAGATGTGGAGGGAGACATTGAAAATGATGCCAAAGGAATACTAAATTCGTACAACGGTGCTTACAGTACTGAACCCCTCTTGGTGAAAAGGAGGAATACAACATCCCAGACTGCCATTGTTGGTGCCAACATTTCTCCTATTGAAAGCCTTGACTACGAGTAAGTGAGATGTGTTGTTTGTCTCCCCCCCCCCCCCCCCCCCCC
>NW_011500046.1:306700-430821 GCF_000495115.2 Populus euphratica | reverse complement strand
CCCCCCCCCCTGCTTGCTTCAGTGCATAACTTCTACGAAGCCAATTCCCGAGAAAATCAGATTTGCCTTCTGTAATCATAAACTCACAACAGATTCTTTATGTACTTTCTTTTTTTCCTTTTACAGAATCTGGTTATTTAATCACGGATTAGATTAGAAAAGAACCTGCGAGCTTATGGACTCATAGTATTTCATACATCTCATAAAATCACAAAATATGAACATAAAATTTATGGTGCTCATTGAAGAGAGATAGATATAAGAAGGCAAAAAAGAAAGAGAGAGAGAATAAAAAAAGTACTTTTGAATAATCTTATTATTTCTTACAAGTTTCGGATTTGATTTTCATTTTCATTTTCATCATTAATTTCTAGTGAATACACGAAGTAACTAATTAATATTCATCACCATAGCTTTAATGTTTGGTACACATATGATTCTTTATCAGCTTGGCTTCTTGATAGAAGATAAAAATGCTAACGTCTGTCTTTTTATTTGTCGTCCTACAGGATTGCTGAAAATGAATTATTTAAACAAGATTGGAGATCAAGAAAGAAAGTTCAGATATTTCAGTACATTTTACTGAAGTGGGCATTTGCACTTCTTATTGGCCTTTTCACAGGACTTGTTGGCTTTTTTAATAATATCGCAGTTGAAAACATATCTGGTTTCAAGTTGTTGCTGACTAATAAGCTCATGAGAAAGCAACAGTAAGCTCAGCCTATCGCAACCTCACTGTATTGGAAATTTGGTCTGCAAGTAGCCTGGACTTATTTCTTCGTACATCCTTTTTTTTTTCCAATTTTTTTTTATCAGTACTTAAGGTATAATGACTTTTGAACCAATGGCAATGGGTTTGAGATCCTGAATTAAGTTTGTTTCCCAATCTATACGATAACTATGACATGGTAATGCCTCTAGTGCAGCTATTACAAGGCTTTTGCAGCATTTGCTGGTTGCAACATGGTGTTGGCGGCTGCTGCTGCAGCTCTATGCGCTTTCATTGCTCCAGCAGCAGCAGGTTCTGGTATTCCTGAAGTGAAAGCCTATCTTAATGGCATTGATGCTCATTCTATACTGGCTCCTGGTACCCTATTTGTAAAGGTCAGTGAATTACAGGGTTTAGCCGTGCTTTCTGCTCATACATAATATCAACCTCTCTGGAAGACAGAATAAGTCAAAGTGTTCACTAGTCCTTTATCTAGGCATCTGCAAAAGCGAATACTTGCATGCATGTGTAATTTTAGTCCAAAAGGATTGTGCAAGGTCTTAGATGCTGCACCAAACTTCAGTGCTATAACGCGAAAGTGTCACTAACCTTCTGATTTTTCAGAGCTTCCGTTTGAAGATTTTGGTCTAGGCCCTCAGAGAACATGAAACTTTTGTCCACCTAGGTTAATGAAATATAATGAACTTGCTTTCCTCAATTTTTGTGAATTTGATCTGTTCAGTGTTTCCTGGTGTTGCTTCGTTCTTTTCTCACGTATTTTGTCTGTTTTTAGAATATGACATGCATTCATACTATTTTTGCAATTCAGAATTTCTGGAATTATTACCTTTCTCTGAAATGATACTTCTGTGGTGTTTACAATTCTGAGTGTGGCAGATTCTTGGTTCTATTCTCGGTGTTTCTGCTGGATTTGTTGTGGGTAAAGAAGGGCCTATGGTTCACGCTGGTGCATGCATAGCCTCTTTATTGGGGCAGGGGGGTTCTCGCAAATACCATTTGACATGGACGTGGCTCAGATATTTCAAAAATGATAATGAGAGACGAGATTTGATCACCTGCGGAGCTGCTGCTGGTGTGGCTGCTGCTTTTCGTGCTCCAGTTGGAGGCGTTCTTTTCGCTCTTGAAGAAGCAGCTTCATGGTACCTCTTCCATATCTGTGTGTTGCTGTGTTATTTATGTTAAAATAATTAACATCAAACATAAAAAGAACATTAGAATTTTAAATAATTTATATATTATGAATGTTTAATTTTAATTTAAATACAAATAAAGTATATATAGATTAAACTGAAAGTACTATTCTACCCTTAATAAATAAGACTACATAAATATTATTTAACATCTCCCCTCAAACTCACGATACGATAGCTACAAACATCAAAAGTTTGCCAACTAGAAAACAAAAACGAGAGATGGAATGTACCTTAGTGAATAAATCTGCAATCTGCAAGGAAGAAGGAACAAAAGGCAAAGCAATGGTGTCATACTTGAGATGATGACGAGTAAGATGACAATCGATCTCAATGTGCTTAGTTCGCTCATGAAAAACCAAGTTGTAAGCAATCTGAATAGAATTTTGGTTGTCACAATATAGAGGAGTAGGATGAGAAAAGAAAACTCTCATATCAGCAACTAACCAACGTAACCAAACAATCTCTTTGGTAGTAGATGTCATGGCACGATATTCTACTTCGGTGGATGATTGAGAAACAATAGATTGTTTCTTGCTTTTTCAAGAAATAAAAGAATCACCTAAAAAGATACAGAACTCGGTAACAGACTTGCGATCTGTGGGATCACTACCATGATCAGCATCAGAGTATGCACGTAACTTCAAGGAAGAGGTGGATGAAAATAAAAGACTTTGAAAAACTATACCCCGAAGATATCGCAAGATATAAAGAACATCAGCCTAGTGAACAGTAGTAGGAGAAACAATGAACTGGCTAACAACATATGCAATATCTGGACGAGTAATGGTGAAATATACCAAACTCCAAACAATAGTGCAGCATAAAGTAGAATTTGTCAAAGGCAAACCATTAGAAGAAAAGTACCTTGTGTTAACCTCAATAAGAGTATCTACAGTCTTATTATTAGTAAGTCTAGCCCGCTCAAGAATATTTGCAACATATTTTGACTGAGAAAGAAGGTAACCTCTAGGTGAGTATGCTACCTCAATATCCAGAAAATATTGAAGATAACCCAAATCCTTCATTTCAAATCGTCTAGCCAACTCTGTCTTCAAAACTGAAATACCATCAATTTCATCACCAGTAATAATCATGTCATCAACATATAAAGACAGAATAATACGACTTGCATTAGTCCACTTAATAAAAAGAGCAGAATCATGACCGCTAGAAACAAAGCTAAGAGATGAGATCACAATAGAGAATTTCTTAAACCAAGCACGGGGTGCTTGTTTTAGACTATATAATGCTTTCTTAAACTTACAAATATATCCAGAGTCATGTGAAATACCAGGAGGGGGTGCCATGTAAACTTCTTCTTGAAGATATCCATTCAATAAGGTATTTTTAACATCAAGCTGAGAAATATGCCACTGACAAATCGAAGCTACGGTAATAAGAGTACGAATAGTAGTCATTTTTGCAACCAGGATAAATGTCTCCTCATAATCCATACCACACTATTGAGAATATCTTTTTCCAATCAACCTAGCTTTGTATCGCTCAAAAGACCCATCAGAATTAGTTTTAATCTTACACACCCAACGATAACCAACAACACTCTTACCAGGAGGTAGAGGAACCAGATCCCAAGTATCTATCTTATGCAAAACAAAAAGTTCTTCATCTATAGCTTGTTGCCAAAGTGGATCAAGAATTGCCTCCTTATAGGAAGAGGGCTCAAAGAAACAATGAATAGAAGCTAAAAAGGAAGTAAATGATGAAGAATAACAAGAATAAGCAAAATCTGGTAGTTTTGTGGACTTATGAATGCGGATGGACTGACGTGGAGGTGGATCCACAATTTCAAATGAAGCTTGAGGGGCTGTAGATGAGAATGAAGCCTCAGGTGTGCAAGAGAGTAAAATACTAGTACCTACAGAGTTATTAGTACAAATTGATTGAACATGGGGAGAGGTATCATTACCAGAATCCTCAGAAAAAGGATCTATATGAATAATATCAGATTTAGTCATGTTATGAGTAGTGGATGGAATAGAAAAGAAAGGTATATGCTCAAGAAAGACAATATGACGAGACACATAAAGTTTCTGAGTTATTGGATCAAAACAACGATACCCTTTTTTTTTTATCTTCACCATAACCTAGAAAGACACAAGCAACGGATCGGGAGGATAACTTACTACGGTCTATATAAGGACGAAGAACGAAGCAAGTACAACAAAAGACTCTAAATGAGAAATAATCAGGGACATACTCATATAAATTTTTAAAAGGAGATAGACCCGAACTATGAGAAGATGGAATTGTATTAATCAAACTTACTGCAGTAAGAACAGCTTCTCCCCAAAACTCATTAGGAACAAAAGCAGACAACAAGAGAGAACGAGCGATTTCGATAATATGCTTATATTTTCTTTCAACAACATCATTTTACTCAGGAGTATCTGTACATGAAGTTTGGTGGATGGTTCCATCTAAGGCAAATAATTGGCAAAATTTATTAGAGGTGTATTCCCCACCTAAATCACACCTAAAACATTTAATCACAGCAGAATGTTGAATTTTGATAAGAGCTCGAAAACTATGTATATCTCAAAGAATTCAGAATGATGTTTCATTAAATAAACCCAATAATAACGAGTATAATCATCAATAAAAGAGAAATAATATCGAGACCATCCTTTTATGGAAACAGGAGAAAGTCCCTATACATCAGAATAAATCAAATCAAATGGTAAAGAAGAAACATAAATATTTTGATTAAAAGGTAAAACAAAAAATCTTGCCAATTTACTTCCACTACAATCAGAAATGTCACAAGTTTTTAAATTTTCTAAAGCTCTTGAGGATGCCAAAAATCTCAAACGAGAGGACGAAATATGACCTAGACGAGAATGCCATAAATAAAAACTAGAAGATGAAAGACTTAAACGAAAGGAAGATAAATCAACAGTAGTAGTAGCAGCAACAACAGTAGCAACTAACACTTTTAACTCATCTAAAATATATAGTCCATTCTCCCTACGGCCTGTCCTAATTAGCTTCTGAGACTGCAGATTCTGTACAAAAAAAAAAAAAACCCGAAAACATGACTAAATAATCATTAGAATCACATATTTGACCAACAGATGCAAGATTCAATTTGAGTTTTGGAATAAGATAAACATTAGGGAGAGACAAGTGAGATGTGACAACCGAACCAATACCTGTTAAGGGCATAAGAGTGTCATCAGTAGTCATAACAAGAATGAAGGATAAAGAGGATATAGAGGTAAAAGATGAGGAATCTGGAGACATGATGAGAAGCACCAGAACCCAAGACTCATTCGGAGTGTGACATACTTGAGGAATTATGAGACAACTGACCTATGAAAGAAGAAGAAATGGACATTGCTTATGGTTGCAAAGAGAGACTTCTGAAATTGCTCAGCCAAAGTATTGAGATCAGTAATAGAGCCTGGAGAAGTTACTATTGTAGTATTATGGTGTGATAATTTATAATCCTGAGATGGTCTATGAGCAATAGGTTGTGATTGACTGCCAGACTTCCAAGATTGATTTTGTTGTCTCAACTTAGGACAATGAGCCTTCCAATGACCTTTCTGCTTACAAAAACTACACTCATCGAAGCCAACCCTTGTATAAGGTTTCTTCTGATGATTAGAGAATGACTTAGAAGGTACTGCTAGTACTGAAGGATTTGAAGCAGAAAGAATTCCCTTTTCAGAATAAGATTGAAGACGTATTTCTTCAGTCAATAACTCACTCACAACAGAGTCAACAGAAGGCAGTGGAAAACGATGCATAATTGAACCTCTAAGTCCTTTGAAGTCACTGCGAAGTGTTGTTAAAAACTATACTAATCGTTGCTGCTCTCTACGCTCAATATAGGCACCACATGCTTTTAATTCTGCCGATTTTGGAAGAGTCAATTGATCCTAAAGATCTATCATAGTAGAATAAAACTTTTGAATACTTATATTCTTCTGATGAAGAGCTCGTATGTCATTCTTTAATTGATACTGTTTTGTAAAATTTGATTGTATGAATAACCTTTGTAGATGATCCCAAACCTTTTTTGTTGTCTCATACTTCACCATCTACGTTCCTATCGAATGCTTAACAGAATTGTTAATCCAAGTAATGATCTCTGCATTATTTACTTCCCATGTATCTCTCAAAAAAGCATCCCCCTCTTCAACATTCTTAGGTATCATATAAGTTCCACTAACATACCTCCACATCTTTTTACCCTTAAGAAAATTTCTCATTACATAGCTCCAGTACGAATAGTTCTTCTCATCCAACCTCACACTTACAGATTGAAGCGAATCATCTCTTTCAGTAGTCATAATCAATAATCACAGAGAACCAGGATGTAAAAGTAGCAGAAAATAAAATATCAAATTGCAGAAAGTGAACAGAGATTGCAGAAACTAAACAAATATTTTTTTAGAATTATACGATTACTTCAAAACACAAAACAAATTTGCAGAAACTGAACGCAAATACCAAATTACAAAAGCTGAAGGGAAGATGAAATACCAAAATAATTGCAGAAACTGATGAAATATCAAATCCGCGAAGCTGTGTTCGGGATTAAGTTTTGTTTTATAAAACCAGCTTTGATACTATGTTAAAATAATTAAGATCAAGCATAAAAAGAAGGCTCGAATTCTGAATAATTTATATATTATAAATGTTTAACCTTAACCTAAATACAAATAAAATATATATAGATTAAACTAAAAGTATTATTTTATTTTTAATAAATAAGATTTTATAAATATTATTTAACACATAAAGAAATCTTAATTTATTTGATTAATATTCGTTTACATGCAATTGTTATGCATGCACAGCTACGAATATCAGCGTATTGTTTTTTTTCTTGTTTTTACATGCTTCAGGTGGCGGAGTGCTCTTCTTTGGAGAACTTTCTTTACTACTGCAGTGGTTGCTATAGTTTTGAGAGCTTTTATGGAATTTTGCGCTACTGGAAAGTGTGGGCTTTTTGGGAAAGGAGGTCTAATAATGTATGATGTGAGTTCAGAAAAGGTACAATATAGTGGTCCGGATGTTTTAGCTGTGATACTCTTAGGCATCATCGGTGGGGTTTTTGGAAGCTTGTATAACTATCTTGTGGATAAGGTTCTCCGTACCTACAGCATCATCAACGAGTATTTTACTGTGCCATCCTATTTGATTACAGCAGATTGCTTCTTTTTATGATTGATAATCACTTGTCATCATGCTGCTGCAGAAAAGGTGCTGCTTTTAAAATCTCACTTGTTATTGCCATCGCCCTGTTGACATCTTGTTGTTCTTACGGCCTGCCTTGGTTCGGGAGGTGCATCCCCTGCCCTACTCATATAACAGTGAGGTGTCCCAACACTGATGAATCTGGAAATTACAAAAGTTTCCAGTGCCCACCTGGTTACTACAATGACATTGCCTCCCTTTTTCTTAGCACTAATGATGATGCTATTCGCAACCTCTTTAGCGCCAGCACAAAAAAAGAATTTCGTATATCCACTCTCTTCCTCTTTTTCTCTGCTGTTTATTGTCTTGGCATTGTTACATATGGAATTGCGATCCCATCTGGACTTTTCATCCCCGTTATTTTAGCTGGAGCTTGCTATGGTCGTCTTGTTGGGAGACTATTTAGATCGATCTCTAACCTTGACACTGGTCTCTTTGCCTTGCTTGGAGCTGCCTCCTTCCTTGGTGGTACCATGAGAATGACAGTTTCCCTTTGTGTAATACTGCTCGAACTCACTAATGATTTATTGTTGCTTCCCCTTGTGATGGTGGTTCTCCTTATCTCAAAATCTGTGGCTGATAACTTCAACAGGGGTGTCTATGACCAAATTGTGAAATTGAAAGGATTGCCTTACATGGAGGCCCATGCTGAGCCTTACATGAGGCATTTGGTTGCACGTGATGTTGTCTCTAGTCCATTGGTAACTTTTCTTGGTATTGAGAAGGTGCGCAATATACTGCATGCTTTGAGGACAACTGGACATAATGGGTTTCCAGTGATCGATGAACCACCTTCCTCAGATGCACCAGAACTGTGCGGCCTTGTCTTGAGGTCACATTTGCTTGTTTTGCTGAAAGGCAAGAATTTTTCAAGGGAAAGGATACCTGCTGGTCAAGAGATCTTGCATAGATTTGCAGTATTTGATTTTTCTAAAGCAGGATCTGGGAAGGGTGTCAAGTTAGAGGATCTGGCTATTGAAGAGGAAGAGATGGATATGTATGTAGATCTTCATCCAATTAGCAATGCTTCCCCGCACACCGTGGTTGAGACAATGTCACTTGCCAAAGCTGCAATTCTCTTTCGACAAATTGGTCTCAGGCACATGTGTGTAGTGCCAACAAGTCAAGGGGTAAGACACACAATCTTTCTCAATAGCCTCCTTCTTTGTTTGAGCTGTAGTGTTTGGGCAGCAATTGTTTTCTTTAAAAGGCAAAAGGCAGTGTAAAAGCTTCTGCATATAAAATATCTGTAAAAAGTTGGGTAATGAGCTAGTGGTTTTTCTTATTAACTTATTGCAGAGACCTCCAATTGTTGGGATTTTGACTCGACATGACTTCATGCCAGAGCATATCTTGGGACTCTACCCTCGTATCAAGCCTCACAAGTAGACCAAGAAATCAAACTGAGTGTTTGGTGAGCAGTCGCTGTGTATTTATGCTTCAGGGGTTCTTTATTTGCTGATAACTGAGTTGTTCGTTGGTCTTTCAACAAGAGAGATCTTTCATTAGGAGAAACAAATTCATCACCGCAGTGAATTCGAGGTTGTAGAAAAGGAGAAGCAGAAGGAATAAAAGAGAAATATTATCGTTTATTTCATATCCACTGAATTATATTCTAGCACATTTATTTACACACATTACATTTATTATAAAAGTAATTCTAGCTATGTTACTGATATTTCTCCTTAGATAAAGCCTACGAATCTGTAAGTAATCAACTCATCAAGGTAAGAAGAATCATATCATATTGGTGGTAACACATCATATTAGATTTATCGGTCAATATTTCCCCTCAAGCTAATCAAGAAGATTGATTGATCCAAGCTAGGAAAGTAGCAATTGAAATCGAGTACAGGACAAGCTTTTGGTGAATAAGTTCACGAGTTAATCCTGACTTCTAGAATGTTGAGTCAAAATATATTGGATTAAAAATAATATGCATTATGGCTTGATTAGTATAACAAAGAGATATAGGTTAAGGGTGAAATACACCTAAATCATCAGGCAATACTTTCATCCATATAAATTTAAAAGTAATGGAGGCTATAATATGATATTCAGTTTCAACACTAGAATGAGCAACAACTAATTATTTTTTATATTAGTATTAACATGATTATTATGAAGTATATCCTTAAATAAAAATAACTTATAAGATATGCTTGTGAATTCAAGAGGGATTATAGGCATGGTGTAGGTGCAACAGTGGAGAAGCACGAGTACAGCTTTTACTATATGTAGGTGATTTATGTCTATGCTTTTCAGTTAAATTTTATGATTTAATATGTTATTTATATGAAATATGAATTAATAAATATTGGATATTATAAGAATGAATAAAAGTTTACATAATGTTGTTATTTCAAATAGTATCCCGAATATATATATATTCACGGTGAATGGTCTTTCGTGTGAATTTCCAAGTAATGGAAGCATTGTTGATATATAAAAAAAATATATTAGAAGTGCGATATATGACAAAGACTAGTATACATTTAGTGTATATTAAGACACGAGATAAAGGGATTATCATGTATTGCCTAATATATATTTAATGTATTTTAAGGTCTCGAGTAAGGGAATCACTATGCATCGATGCTTACGAGGTGATAACAATACTGGTGAAATTGGTATAAGCAATGAGTTAGGTGGAAATAATTGTGGTTAATCTTATGAAATCTTAAATAAAAGTTAAAAATGAAAGATGAAACAATTTTAGTAGTTAAATGAGATAGAGTTTTAATGGAAACAAAAAGGGAGAAATGAATAGAATATAAATACATGTTTGTCTTTTTAAATTATTGAATATTTATGCTACTATACTTATTGTGATATTTAGTGCTATCTAATTTTTTACCTTTTTTTTCATAAGGTTTTTGAAAATTCAAAAAACCACAAAAACAAGGAAAACTAAAAATAAAATGTTTTTGATATATTTGCATTGTTTTTAGCATTTTCAGCTTCGTCTTAAAAGAATTTAAATTTTAAAAGGTATTTTTAACAAGTTTAACTTTTAATACATCATTTTTTAAATTGTTGACTTTCCTCATCGAGGCAACATAGATATTGCTCGTTTTCAAAAAAATAAAATACAAATGTTTAACTATGCATTTGGAAAAAAAAAAAAAAAACAAAATTGGATTGAAATAAAGGGAGACAAAGGTAAAAAAACCCTAAAAACCTTACCTTTCCTTCTTCTCCTAGGCCATCACGCCTAATCTGTGGAAAAGAAAAACCAGAAGTCAGCCAGTAGCTCCCCTTTATTTTTCCCCTCTCATCTCTTCCCTTGCCATCTCCCTTCTCCTCTCTTAGCCGACCAAACTAGATCTCCCCCTTTCATCATTATTTCTTTCCATTGTTTGGATTTTTGCTGCAACGCATGAACTTCCATGCCAGTAATGGTGGTCGCACATGGAGGTGACGCTTTGCCACTGTTCTAGTGGCTCAAAAGGCTTCCTAGCAGTTCTTAGAATTTTTTTAGGGGTTATTTTGTAATTTTTTATTTATATAATGTGTTGTTTGACTTATGGTTATTTTGTAAACATGTAATTGTGGGTGTATGTGAAACATAGTAAAAATAGAATGTTGGTGCGCCTATGCGCTTGTGCTTGTTTTTTATGTATATTTTCTTTTAAATGTTAAAACCAAAAAAGATAATATATATATATATATATATATATATGAAATTTAATGTTTTGATTTACACATCATCAAGGATTATGATCTTATATAGAAGGTATATTCCTGATTAAAATAAAGAAAATAAAGTTGTTTTTAACTGATAAGATAAGGATCTCCTTATTAAGGAGAATTTTTCTTTAATTGTTTTATAAACCATCAACAAGATAATTTGTAAAATTTTTAAACCACATCAAATCGTGAAGTAGCTTACCTTAGATAGGGTGCGTTAAGGATGCTAATATCTTCTTTAGTCACAACTAGTCTCTTACTCATGAATTTCTGAAAAGACTAATGCACCCGATTTTCCTAGTAACCTTGAACCATATACTAGGTAGCGACTCTTAAAGCAATCAAACAAATGAACAAAAATCACAATTAACACCACACGTGCATGTGCGATAATATTCTGTTTCAATTATATGTATTTTATTTCAGGATTAGCACATGCACAATAAGAGTAAATCCTAGCTTTTGTTCATTTTTTATTATTTAGTTCTAGGGAGTATATCCTTATATTTTTAATTATTAAAACATTCATATAACTTAATTTATATAATTCATATTTAAACATGACATTCATATAACTTAATTTATATAATTCATATTTAAACATGAATAGATGAACTTAACTCTAAATTCATATAATCATGTTTCATGTATACATGTATACATGTTTATCTTTTTTATTCTTTTATATTATATTTGTTGTTCAATGTATGTTATAAATATTATAGTTGTGATGATGATAATGTTTGTGGGATTGAGATCCAAGATGATTGGGTCATGATTGAGTTATGAGATGTGAGATATTAAAAGTGTAAACAGGTTATATATCGATAACTTGGGATCTTTCGGTATAGAGGAGACTTTGCTGAAATTTTGGATGAAAATTTAGTAGATTTTTATATGAGAACTATATAAAAAAATTTACTTGTATTTTTACATACCAAATTATAGGGAAGTAACTCTAAATGCATATGAAAGTGTGGTACACCATCAACTTAATAATAAAGAATGAGAAATATGGTTATGACATCTTCACCTTGGGCATCATCCATCATTCAGATATTTAAAACACCTATTTTGTAACTTATTCTTACAATCAAAAGATGTTGAATTTAATTATAAAACTTGTATCGTGGCTAAGAGCCACAAAACATCTTATTATGCTAGTTCTTAGCCACAAAACATCTTATTATGCTAGTTTGAATAAAAGTAGTATTCCTTTTGCTTTAATACTTTTCGATGTTTAGGGACCTTCCGCACAAACTACTACAATTGGCCATCTTTAGTTTGTTATATTTGTCAACGACTTCACCTAAATGACTTAGGTTTACCTAATGAAGACAAAGGAGGAGGTGTTCCTAATATTCCAAGATTTCACATTATTATTCAGAATCAATTTTCAGCAAAAATACGAGTTCTTCGGTCAGACAATGGAGGGGAGTTCATCAACATTGGTTCAAAGCATTCTTTTACCAAACAGGTCTCCTCCATGGAACTTCTTGTGCTCAAACTCCACAATATAATGGTTTGGTTAAATGAAAAAAATTACCACATCCTAGAAACAATTCGTGCTCTTTTTCATTACACAGATTTTCCAACTCATCATTGGGATGATGTAGTGAATGCTATTGTATACTTACTTAATAAAATGCCCTCTAAAGTCCTGTACTTCAAAACTCCCCTACAAGTGCTCTCCTCTTATGTTGCATTGCCTATCATGTTGTTACTTTCACCTTGTGTGTTTGGATGTGTTTTTTGTTCATTTTTATAAAAACCAACATTCCATACTTAATCCATGTGCTGTTAAATGTTTGTTTATAGGTTATGGAATAAATAAGAAGGGCTACAAATGCTTTGACCCTATTAACAAGAAACTATACATTACCATGGATGTTACCATTATTGAGTTTGAAAACTTTTATTCTCTTATAGTCTCTACCTCAGTTCTTCAGAGAGAGCTTAAAAGTGAAGATCTGAATTGGTACATGACGGCTCCAACCACCATTAACATTACTAATAATTCAGTAAACATTGCAACTAGTATTACTGAAACTCTAGCCACAATTAACACTATTAATAATTCAGTAGACCTTGTAAACCTCGTTGATGATGGTCTAACACATGCCATTAATAACAACATCACACATGCTAACAGTAGACAACTAAGAGAGCTTGAAAATGATGATGGAGGAATACATAAATATCAGTTTAATGGAGAGCTTTTGAATCAATAAACTTAATCAACCCCTATCTTTGTAATACCTAAAAGAACTATTGAGAATAGTTCTGAGATAAGCTCTTCCATTATCCATCCATATTCTTTTAACTTGAATACTTCTATAGAGCATGTGTTACCTTTCAGATATAATAGAGGAAAGCCATCTAACAGGTACTCCCTTGATATAAAAGAAAGGCGATCCAAAATCCCCATCGTTAATTATGTGAGCACCTGACATCTATTTGACCTGATTCAAAATCCCCATCGTTAATTATATGAGCACCTAACATCTATCTGATCCGATTCAAAACTTCACCAAGATATTATGCTCTAGCCGAATTTAAATAGACATAATAGAAAAATAATACATGGAGATTGATTCCGTAGCCTAAAAGGAAGAAAACAGTGGGGTGCCAATGAGTGTACCCAATAAAAAAACAAAGTGGATATATCAATCGACTGATACCAAATAAGACTGGTGACAAAAAGATTCACATAGATATATGGTATAAAATATATAAAAACATTCTCACCAGTTGCCAAATTAAATACTATCAAAGTTTTACTATCTTTTACAACAAACCTAGATTAGCTACAACTTCAACTTGATGTAAAGAATTTCTTTCTTTATAGTGACCTTAAAGAAAAGGTTTATATGGATATCACACTAGGCTTTATACCATATTCAGGAACTAGAGTTATATGGAAGCTAAAACGAGCTTATATGGATTAAAACAATCTCCTCGAGCATGGTTTGAGAGATTTAGCTCAGCTATGAGAAGGTATGATTTTGTTCAAAGTAATGCAGACCATACTTTCTTCTTGAAGCATTGGGAAAAGAAGGTGAAAACCCTAATCATCTATATAAATGATATGATTATTATTAGGGATGACACTAAATATATTTTAAGACTATAAAAGCAATTATCAGCTTGACTTTGAGATGAAGAATTTAAGAGGATTTAAATACTTCTTGGGAATAGAGGTGACAAGGTCATAAAAGGGTATATTCTTATCCTAAAGAAAGTATATGTTAGATCTATTTTTTGAGGTGGGACTATTAAAGTGCAAACCAATAAATACTCTTATAGTTCAAAATTATAAGCTCACATAACACATAGATCAAGTACTAACATATAAAAAATAACACCAAAGATTGGTAGAAAAACTTATTTATTTGTTCAACACTAACTCTGATATTGCTTATGTCATAAGTGTTGTGAGCCAATTTATGCATAATCCAAGCAAATAACATATGAACATACTAATTTGAATACTTTCCTAGTTGAAATCCATGTCAGGAAAGGGTATAATGTTTTTTTAAAAATAACCACTTAGATGTTAAGGGATATATAGATGCAAATTGAGTTGGGAGTGTTCTAGATAGAAAATTCACATCAAGGTACTTTACATTTGTGTAAGGAAACTTAGTTACATGGAGGAGTAAAGAGCAAAAAATGGTAGCTCAGTCAAGTGCTTAAACTTGTTAAAATAATTCATATCAAACATAAAAAGAAGGCTAGAATTTTGAATGATCTATATATTATGAGTACTTCATCTTAACCTACATACAAATAAAGTATATATGGATTAAACTAAAAGTACTATTCTACCATTAATAAATAAGAATGCATAAATATTATTTAACATCTTTCCTCAAACTCATGATACGAAAACTATAAGCATCAAGATTTTGCCAACCAAAAAATAAAAACGAGAGATGGAATGCGTCTTGGTACAGAAATTTGCAATCTGCAAAGAAGAAGGAACAAAAAGCAAAGCAATGATGTTGTGCTTGAGATGACGACGAGTAAGATGATAATCGATTTTAATATACTTAGTTTGCTAAAAAAAAATCAAGTTGTGAGCAATCTGAATAGAACTCTAGTTGCCACAATACAAAAGAGAATGATGAAAAAAATCAAACTCTTATATCAGCAAGTAACCAATGTAATTAAATAATCTCTTTGGTAGTAGATGTCATGGAATAATATTCTGTTTCGGTGGATAATTGAGAAACAATAGATTGTTTCTTACTGTTCTAAGAAATAATAGAATCATCTAAAAAGATACAAAACCCAATAACAGACTTGCAATATGTGAGATCACTATCATGATCAGTATCAGAGTATACATGGAACTATAAGAAAGAGGTGGATGAAAGTAAAAGACTCTAAAAAATTATACCTCAAAGATATTACAAAATACGAATAACAGCTATCTAGTGAATGGTATTAGGAGAAACAATAAACTGACTAATAACATGAATAACATATATAATATCTGGACAAGTAATTGTGAGATATATTAAACTTCTAAGAATAGTACAATATAAAATAGGATCTATCAAAGGTAAACCATCAGAAGAATAGTGTCTTGCGTTAATCTTAATAGGAGTATCTACAATCTTGTTATCAATAATACTCAAGAATATCTGCAACATATTTCGATTGAGAAATAAGATAACTTCTAGGTGAGTATGCTACCTCAATACCTAGAAAATATTAAAGATAACCCAAATCTTTCATTTCAAATCATCTAGTCAACTCTATCTTTAAAACTAAAATACCATCAATGTCATCACCAATAATAATCATGTCATCAACATATAAAGATAGAATAATACGATTTGCATTAATGCACTTAATAAAAAGAGCAAAATCATAATTGTTAGAAACAAAGCTAAAAGATGAGATCATAATAGAGAATTTCTCAAACCAAGCATGAGGTGCTTGTTTAAGACCATATAATGCTTTCTTAAGCTTATAAACATATCCAGAGTCATGTGAAATACCAGAAGGGGGTGCTATATAAACTTCTTTTTAAAGATCTCTATTTAAAAAGGTATTTTTAACATCAAGTTAAGAAATATACAACTGATGAATTAAAACTGTGATAATAAGAGTATAAATAGTAGTCATTTTTTCAATCGGAGTAAATGTCTCCTCATAGTCCATACCATATTGTTAAGAGTATTCTTTTGTAACTACATTAGCTTTGTATTGCTTAATAGACCCATCATAATTAGTCTTGATTTTTTATACTAACGACAACCAACAACACTCTTACTAAGAAGTAGAGAAACTAGATCCCAAGTCTCTATCTTATGCAAAGCAAAAAGTTCCTCATCTATAACTTGCTGCTAAAGCGGATCAAGAATTGTCTCTTTATAGGAAGAGAGCTCAAAGAGATAAAGAATAGAAACTAAAAAAAAAGAGTAAATGATGAAGACTAATAAGAATAAGCATAATTTGGTAGCTTTATGGACTTACAAATATGGATGGACTAACATGGAGATGGATCCACAATCTTAGTTAAAGCTTGAGAGGCTATAAATGAGAATAGAGTTTCAGGTGTGCTAAAGAGTAAAGTACCAGTACCTGCAGAGTTATTAGTACAAATTGATCGAATATAGGGAGGAGTATCATTACCAAAATCCTTAGAAAAAAGGATTTTTATAAATAAGATTAGATTTATTTAGGTTATGAGTAGTGCATAAAATATAAAAGAAAGATATATGCTCAAGGAAGACAACATGATGAGACACATAATATTTATGAGTTATTGAATCAAAACAGCGATACCTTTTTTTACCTTCGCTATAACCTAAAAAAACATAAATAATGGATCAAAAGGATAACTTACTATGTTTTATATGAGGATGAAGAATAAAATAAGTATAACTAAATACTTTAAATGAGAAATAATTAGGGACATACCCATACAACTTTTCAAACAAAGATAAACTTGAACTATGAGAAGATGAAATTGTATTAAACAAACTTACAACAATATGAACAACTTCTCCCCAAAGCTCACTAGGAACAAAAGCAAACAATAAGAGAGAACAAACAGTTTCGATAATATACCTATGTTTTTTTTTTAGTAACACCATTTTGCACAAGAGTATTTGTACATAAAGTTTGGTGGATGGTCTATTTAAGGCAAGTAATTAGCAAAATTTATTAGAGGTGTATTCCCCACCCAAATCACACCTAAAGCATTTGATCATAACAAAATATTAAGTTTTAATAAGAGCTTAAAAAGCTGTGTATATCTTAAGGAATTCATACAATGTTTTATTAAATAAACTCAACAATAATGAGTATGATCATCAATAAAAGAATCCTCCTTTTGAGGCAATAGAAAAAGGTCCTCATATATCAAAATGAATCAATATCAAATGGTGAAGAAGAAACAGAAATACTTCGATTAAAAGATAAAGCAAAAAATTCTACTAATTTATATCCACTACCATAAAAAAATTCACAAGTTTCCAAATTTTCTAAAGCTCTTGTGGATGTTAAAAATAAATCAACAGTAGTTGTAGCAGCGGCAACAACAATTAGCACTTTTAACTCATCCAAAATATATAGTTCATTCTCCCTACAACCCATCCCAATCAGTTTGTGAGATTGTAAATCCTGTACACAACAAGAAAAATTAGAAAACATGACTAAATAATCACCAGAATCACATATTTGACCAACAAATACAAGATTCAATTTAAGTTTTAAAATCAGATAAATATTAGGAAAAGACAAGTAAGGTGTGACAACAAAACCAACACCTATTAAAGGCATATGAGTGCCAGCAACAAACATAACAAGAATGAAGGACAAAAGGGATATAAAAGTAAAGATGAGAAATCTAGAGATATATAATGGAAAGTACCAAAATCCAAGACCCATTCATAGTATGATATACTTGAGGAAGTATGAGACAATTGACTTATAAAAGAAGAAGCGAACATTGCTTGTGGTTGTAAGGAAAGAAACTTCTGAAATTGCTCAGCCAAAGTATTAGGATTGGTAATAGAGCCTAGGAAGCTATTGCTGTGGTATTGTGGTATGGTGATTTATAAGGGTGAGCAAAGTCATTTTGATTAAGTTTTTATCTAAAAAACTAACCCAAATTAAATTTTAAAAAACTAAAAAAATTCAAACCAGAACCAAATCAAAACCGATTCAAACTGATCGGTTTCGGTTCGATTTAGTCTGGTTTTTTAATAAAAAAACTGGAAAACCTATATTATTGTTTTTTTTTGCTTTTTTGGGCTTTCTAATAGGTTTTCTAATGAGCTTGTAATTAATATAAATATTATCTATTTTCGTTACAAAATTCTATAATATATTTAATATTTTTTGTCATTAAATATTCATTTATATTAAATTATTAGTTCTAATATTGTGTTTTATATGTTGCAAGTCTTTCTAATATTTGTGTTTTGGACTCCTCCTACATTAAAGTTTAAATAACACACCAAATTAAAATTTAAATTACAAAGCATAGCCTTCAAAAGAGATTAAAAAGAAACAATAAATAACATTGTCATAAAAAATAAAACACTTCATGCAAAAAATATAAATCTTCATTGTGCATATCATCCCAATAAAAAAGCACATCAAGATGACCAGAACATTGCATTTTGATTCCGTAATACCACCGACATCAAAACTTGAAAATCAAGATCTAAAATTAAAACATGATAAAATAAATTAAAATATATAAAAATAAAAAATAGTATTTTACCATCAAAGTAAATTCTAAACTAATTATATCCGATGCTACATGTAACTTTCCATTAAATTCTATAAAATAAAAAATTAAACATGTTAAATGATTACAAGCAATTTAATTAACAAATCATAAAAACAAAATAAAAGGTGTAAGTTAATTGAGTCAAAGGTAACATTGACAACAAAAAGTTATAACACTGCACTTGGAAATTGCGGGAAGAAAAAAATCTTACTCTCAGATAAAATAAAACACTTCACATTAGATGTGTTCAAATGATTCCCACTTCTTTCCATCACAGGAACATCATTTCCTCCTTCCACTACATCAATTACTTTCCAATCCATTATACCAAAAATAGGTTAAGTGCAAAGAAACAATTAACAAAACATTTGCAAGCAAACCAATGGACTACACAACCTCATGGTTTCGAGTTTGCAGGATTAATCTGTTTTGGTGCTCCATTGAAGGAAAATGAAAGAAAAGCGGCTGCTACACTTACAGCAGATGGAAAACAACTTATGTTTATGGCTTTTTGTTAATCAGAAAATAGAAACTACATGAATGCAGTTTTGATTTTTGGTTGGATAGAATTCATAGCTAATTGATTCCTAGCTTCACAATAATGCAAGCTAGGATGTTGATAGTACTCTTGAAGAAGAGCTCGTCAGTTATCTCAAGAATGCTAGGTACTGCTGCCTAGAAACCAAAACATTATCGACAAGAGAATAAAATAAGCAGATGACCCTTGCCATGTCTAAGATTAATTTGGTTGCAGATTGACAAAATCAACTCTGGAAGAAGCCTAGTATATACACTGTAAACATTTTTGAGCTATGGATGACTATTTATTGAGGTGAAGCAATAGCTTGATGAATAACATGCTGCAATGTCTAGCACTCTTAGCTTAAGTTTGCCACAATGATTCAATTATTTCTAAGATTTGGCTGAAGTCAAGAAATGTACCTCAACGTCTCTCACCGCTCGCAACTGCTTCTTAGTAAATCTATGCGAAAGCTAGAAGAATCTTTATTTTTGCAAGCATGCAGGATCCACACAAACAAGCCCTCATGGTTCCGAGTTTGCAGGATTAAACAGATAAAAACGCAACACCTTTCATCTTCAAACACGTCCAACTCACATTAAATTATTGTTTCGTAACAGCCCAAATACACCAACACGCATATGACCCTTAAAAATCCCACCTTTTTCAACACACAAAACACAATCATCCAAAAAAACACCACCCACTCATCCAGATCTAAAAATCTAAACTTTATCAACCCCCAGTACACAACCATCTAAAACAAACAAAACCTAGCACTTAGAAAACCATATAAAAACGTAAAAGAGAGGTAATTACGGGATAAGATCTTGTAACCGTTGAGCTCTAGTGTTCACAAATCTCAAGTACACAAATCACACCACAGAGCATATGTTATTTCAAAAAAAATAGAGATTGATAGAAAAAAAAATCATACCTGGTATCACAAGATTCAAGGTCGGGTCAAGTGTGAGAGAGAAAGGTGACTGGTTTGTTAGATCTAAAGGCTAGGTTGGGTCAAGTCGGGTGTCATGCCCATGTGGGAGACTGAGAGAGGAATATGACTGGTTTGTCCAGATTTGTAAAGTCAAGGACTCGGGAAAATGGAGATGAAAATTGATTATTTTTTACTTGGTTTGTGAGGGTTGAGAGGGGACAGCTAGATAACTGAGATTGTGAGAGATTCTGAGATTGAGAGTTTAAGACTTGAGAAAGATGAAAGATATGTGAATAATGAATCAATGAATTGTGATTTTGTGAATTTATGAGGGTTGAGAGGGGCAACTGGACGCAGAGGATGAGTATTGCCTATTAGGGTTAAGAAATTTTGTATTTGTAATACCCCTTAATTGAATCAATTCGGTTCGGTTGGGTTTGCTTAGTTTTAGATTTTTTAAACTGAAATCGAATCGAACTGAATTCTTTTTAAAAATAATCGATTCAATTGGTTTATTTTTTCAGTTCGGTTTTTTTTATTATTTTTTTCTTGATTTTCTCAGTTTAATCGGTTTCTCAGTTTTTTTGCTATCATTAGTGATTTATAACCTTGAGGTGGTCTATTAGCATTAAATTATAATTGACTGCCAGATTTTCAAGCTTGATTCTATTGTCTTAATTTAGGACACTAAGCCTTCAAATGATCTTTCTGCTTACAGAAACTGTACTCATCAAAGCCAATCCTTGCGTTAGGCTTGTTTTAATGATTAGAAAATGACTTATCAGGTATTGTTAGTACAAAAGAATTTGAAGCAGAAATAATTTCCTTTTAAGAATAAGACTAAAGACGTATTTCTTCAGCCAATAACTTACTAACAACAGAATCAACAAAAGACAATGGAAAATGATGTAGAATTGAACCTTTAAGTCCTTCAAATCACTGCAAAGTGTTGTTAAAAACTGTACCAATCATTATTGTTTTCTACGCTCAATATAGAAACCATATACTTTTAATTCTTCCTATTCTATAAGAGTCAGTTGATCCCAAAAATCTATTAAAGCAGAATAAAATTCTTAAACACTTATATTTTTTTAATGAAGAGCTTGTGTGTCATTTTCTAATTGATACTATTTTGCAAAATTTGATTGTTTGAATAACCTTTGGAGATGATCCCAAACCTCTTTTATTGTCTTATACTTTGCTATCTCCGCATCTATCGAATGCTCAACAGAATTATTGATTCAAGTAATAATCTTTGCATTATTTTCTTTCCATATATCTATCAAAACAACATCCCTCTCCTCAATATTCTTAGTTATCATATAAGTTTCACTAACATACCCCCACATCTTCTTACTATTAAAAAAATTTCTCATTACATAACTCCAATATAAATAGTTTTTCCCATCCAATCTCACACTCACAGATTAAAGTGAATCATCTCTTTTAGTAGCCATAATTAATAATCATAGAAAATACTAAATTGCATAAAGTAAAGGGAGGATGAAATATCAAAATAATTGCAAAAATTGAATGAAAATATCAAATTATAAAAGCTGAAGGGAAGATGAAATACCAAATTTTGAAGAAGCTGAAAATAAAATATCACTCTAAAAAATTTTCAAGGCTCTGTCTCGAATCCCAGTAGGGGCTGCTCCCTATAAACACCCAGTCAACTCACCGTGGAGTTGGATCTGCGAAAGCTATGTTTATAATTAAATTTCATTTCATAAAACTAACTTTGGTATATTATTAAAATAATTAAAATTAAACACTAAAAAGAAAACTAAAATATTGAATGATCTGTATATTATAAGCGTTTAATTTTAATCTAAATATAAATAAAATATATATAGATTAAATTAAAATTTTATTATATATTTAATAAATAAAATTATATAAATATTATTTAACAAAAGTGAGTTTAGGAGGATGATAAAAGTGCTTGCTAATGGAAATTTGTTTTGTGACAAAGACGGCTATAATTGATATCTTAATCGAACAAAACACTGGGAAATAAATAGACATTTTATCAAGCAAAACTTCAAAGAGAAGATTATCCGTTTTATTTTTGTTAAATCAAAAGACTAATTGACAGATATACTGACGAAGATAGTTTTAGTAGATTTTTTCATGGTTCCCATGACAAATTGAAAAGTGTTGGCGTAACCATTAGAATTACAACGAAATGAAAACACCAATTGTGGACTAGTCTCCCTCTTCTCTCTCTCTCTCTCTCTGTTGGCGTAACCGTTAGTGGTTGGGTGATGCTGAATACAGATGGGGCATTTACAGCCTTACTTGGTACTGCTATAGCTGGAGGTCTTGTCAGAGATGGTGCTGGAGGTTGGATTAAGGGCTTTGCTTACCATCTTGATATATGTTCAGTGCTTTGTGCTGAGCTATGGGGTATTTTAAACGGCATAGATATTGCTTGGTGGGTGGATTGTAGAAAAAATCATCGTGGAAGTTGATTCTAAGTTTGCAGTGTGGACCTATTGCTTCAACATGATTCTTCTCATGGTAATCTGGCAGCTATTACTGAGCTTCTGCAACGTCAACGGCACGTCCGGCTTACATTGTGTCGTTGTCTGCCGCGGGAACATATGATGGAGGGTGATCTGAGTAAAAATCCAACCTTTACTATTACCCCAATAGGAAACAGCCTACAAGCAATATAATAACGGGCTTTTGTTGTCAGTTTAATGGGCCAGAAAGAGAATCGGCCCATTCCACAAAGAAATCTGAGACACAGTGGTGGAGAGTGGGAGCAAGTAAACGCAATGTGGTATGGAGGGAAGAGATGGGTGAATTACACTGACACCTTTTGGTTTTTGTTTTGGAGGCAATAGACACCAATGTCCAAAACCAAAGCACACATCTTTTCGTTTCCCGCCCACTGTTTTTCCCTTTAAATCCACCATTACTTATTACATTTTAGTTTTGTTGCTGTCATCAATCTAACAACCAAACCCCAAACCTAACCCAGGCCACCGCAAAGGACAAAGAACAAAGCAGAAGCAGGAGGGGTTTGTCGATAAGGGAAAGAAATAAAGATGGGATCTTCATCAATATTGGATACAACAACAAATGATCCAGTTGATAATACTATTTCTTCTTCATCATCTGGTTATCATCCAACCTCAATCTACTTGATGTTTGTTTCATGATTGGATTATGAATGGTTCGTTGGTTTTTCGCTTTTGTATTTTTGTTTAAGATTTGTCAAGGACTATTAACATTATTCTATGTAGTCAAAGGCAAAACATCCTACTTTACTTCTTTCCATCACCCAAAACTTAGACCCAGGATCCAATTCATCAGCTGGGTTTTTTATTTTTTTTCATTTTTGCAAATTGGGGTTTGTTTGTCTGTTCGTTTGTTTGTTTCCGAGTTAAAACTTGTACACAATATACAAATCTTTGGTGCTTAGGCAGGAAGTTGTACAGTTTCTGTTAGAAAACAAAACCTGTTAAGAAAGAATATAGAATTTAGATTTCTTTCGTGTATAGAAAGTATTATGGTGCACTATCTTGATTGTATCTGAGTCCTAGTCTCATTTTCCTAGCGTACTTTATGCATGTAGTTTGATGTTTGTGTAAGCGTTATTATACTTCTTGATTTAATGGCTGCGTGGCCTTGTTATTTAAACTGCCATAATAGAAGTTTCAGGGCATGTTTCGTAGTGCACTCAAGTAGGATTGGAAATATGAAATCCATTAATAATTAGCTTTCTTGATTTGATGGGTTTGTAACCCTGTTATTTTCCGCTGTTGTATTAGAAATTCAAGAACATGTTTGATAATTGAGTCAAGTATGTTTGGAAATGTAAGAAGCATCAATTATTAGCTTTCTTGATTTGTTACTTGCCACTAATTTATTAGAAGATTTAGAACACGTTTGATATGTCAGTTGGGCATGTTTGGAAATGCGAGAAACATCAATTATTAGCTTTCTCAATTTGTTATTTGCCACTATCTTGTTAGAGGATTTAGAACATGTTTGATATGTCAGTCATGCATGTTTGGAAATGTGAGAAGCATCAATTATTAGCTTTCTCAATTTGTTATTCGCCACTATTTTATTAGAAGGTTTAGAACATGTTCGATATTTGGGTCAAATATGTTAGGAAATGTGAGAATCATCAATTATTAGCTTTCTCAATTTGTTATTTGCCATTATTGTATTAGAAAACGTTTGATATTTCAGTCAATTATGTTTGTAAATGTGAGAGGCATCAAATACCACCTTTCTTGATTTGTCATTTGCCATTGTTGTATTAAAAATTCTAAAACAAGTTTGATATTTGGGTCAAGAATGTTGGAAATGTGAGAAGCATCAACTATCAGCTTTCTCAATTTGTTGTTTGCCACCATTTTCTTAGAAGATTTAGAACATGTTTGATACGCCAGTCAAGTATGTTTGGAAATTTGAGAAGCATCAATTATCAGCTTTCTTGATTTGTTATTTGCCATTATTTTATTAGAAAATTTAGAATATGTTTGGAAATTTGAGAAGCATCAATTATTAGCTTTCTCAATTTGTTATTTGCCAATATTGTATTAGAACATGTTTGATATTTCCATCAAGTATGTTTGTAAATGTGAGAAGCATCAAATACCAGCTTTCTCAATTTGTTATTTGCCACCGTTTTATTAGAACATGTTTGATTTTTGGGTCTAGTATGTTTGGAAATGTGAGAAGCATCAATTATTAGCTCTCTCAATTTGGTTGGTTTGTAACCCTTTATATGCCACTGTTGCAATAAAAGTTTTAGGGCACATTTGATATTTGATCAAGCATATCACTTATTAGCCCTCTTGATTTGGCGTGTCTGCAATCTGGTTCATAAATCCTCTAAGAAAATAGAGAATCTTGAGAGTTTTTCATATACCTCAATTTCATTTATTAGCTTTCTCAATTTGTTACATAAATGTGAACAGCTTTTTGGTATTTTGAAATGCGAAACTCACCGCATCAATTTGGTGCATGGAAATGAGCCATCAATTTGATGCTTAACAACCGTAGTGTACTTCTAACCACGTTACCAAATACAGGGTTGTTTTGGCTTGATATAAGGGTTAATTTTTTTCACTAGAAAAATCACTTTGTACGAGGGAGTACTGCATGAACTAATATGGTTGATTGATAGCACACTACAAAATGACTTTTTTTGTTACATTCAAAGTCTAATGCATTTTGCTTCATGACTGACGTTAAACAATCAAAGTATTAGCCTTTTTGCTTCTTCACTGAACTTTTGAACTTTGCAGTAGGTATGAGGAAGAACAAAAAAGGGAAACAAAAATCTTCAGTGTCTAATGTAAAAAAAGAAGTGCCAGAAAAAAACACAAAAGGGAAGAAGAGAAATTCCCCCGATACCAACAAGGAAGAGCCTACTGGTGGTGATGGTTCACTGAAAAGGCCTAAGAGAGCTGCTGCATGCAAAGATTTCAAGGAGAAATCTGTACGATTGCATGAAGAGAAGTCTTATGTTGAATCAAAGAAAGAACAAGTTGTCGATGAAGAGATTCTAGCTGTTCGTTTGACTCAAGGGCAAGAAGAGGGTCGCCCAAACAGGAGATTGATTGATTTTGTTGTGCATGATGCAAATGGCAACCCACAGCCCTTGGAGATGGTTGAAGTTGATGATATGTTCATCTCTGGCATTATAATGCCTCACGAGGAAAGCCTTGACAAGGAAAAAGAAGTGCATGTTAGGTGTGATGGCTTTGGAAGGATAGAAGCATGGGATATCTCTGGTTATGAAGATGGATCCCCAGTCATTTGGCTGAGTACTGAAGTGGCAGATTATGACTGCATTAAGCCTGCAGGTGGCTACAAGAAGTTCTTTGATCATTTCTTTCTGAAGGCACTTGCTTGTGTTGAAGTCTACAAAAAACTCTCAAGATTCTCTGGAGGAAACCCTGAAGTCACCCTTGATGAGTTGCTTGCTGGGGTTGTGCGAGCAATGAGTGGAAATAAGTGTTTCTCTGGTGCAGTATCCATCAGGAATTTCCTCATTTCACAGGGTGAATTTATTTATCACCAAATAATTGGTTTGGATGAGACTTCCAAAAAGAATGATAAGAAATTTGCAGACTTGCCTGTTCTTGTTGCCTTGAGAGATGAAAGTTGCAATCATGGAAATGTTCTGATAGCAAAAGCAGCAAATTCTGGTGGGAACTTGGTGATTGGTCCAGAATCTGTGGATGGTGCTGTTGTGAATCAGTCTAACCAATCCAGTACCACAGCTGAGGAAGATGAGGATGCAAAGTTAGCAAGATTATTGCAGGAAGAAGAGTATTGGCAGTCTAATATGAGGCAGAAGAAAAGTCGTGGTTCAGTTTCTGCATCCAACACAATCTACATCAAAATTAATGAAGATGAGATTGCAAATGACTACCCTCTCCCTGCGTTTTACAAACACTCTAATGAAGAAACCGATGAGTATATAGCTGTTGCAAGTGATGATGTAATTGACCATCCTGATGATCTCCCTAGAAGAATGCTTCATAACTGGTCACTTTATAACTCAGACTCAAGGTTGATTTCTCTGGAGCTTCTTCCAATGAAACCTTGTGAAGACATTGATGTCACCATCTTTGGATCAGGAAGTATGACTGAAGATGACGGAAGCGGATTCTGTCTTGATGATGGTCCTGATCAGTCTTCTTCAAGGGGTTTGGAGGCTCAGGATGACATGGGTTTGCCAATATTTTTGAGTGCGATAAAGGAGTGGATGATTGAGTTTGGATCATCAATGATTTTTATATCACTACGCACGGACATGGCCTGGTATTGTAATATTCTCATATTGTTTTTAATCAAACACATAACACCAACAAACATACAGACACATGCACATGTGCTAGAATTATTGCTGTCTCTTGACCTTGCTTCTATTCATTTTAACTAACAATCTGTGTGCCAATCAAATATGTCTTCTCATTGAAAATATGTTGAAACTATTCAACTATAGGGATTGATTAAGTTGGTAGCAGGTTACTAACATATCAGGGAGAAACCATAAGTGTATGTTTTCCCTTTGGAAGTTATTTTGGGTTTTATCTCATGAAAGATTTCTGGTGCTGCAAGTTAGTAATTTTATTTTCTGGTGATCTTGATCAGTGTTTTTGTCTTTCTCAACATCTTCAGGTATAGACTTGGAAAGCCATCAAAACAATATGCTTCCTGGTATAAGCCAGTCCTAAAAACAGTAAAGCTTGCAAGAAGCATCATTACTTTGTTGAAGGAGCAAAGTCGAGTATCACGGCTTTCTTTTGCAGATGTAATCCGGAAAGTGTCTGAGTTCAAGAAGGATCATCATGCTTATATTTCTTCTGATCTAGCAGCAGTTGAGAGGTATGTGGTTGTGCATGGACAAATAATACTACAGCTTTTTGCTGAGTTTCCAGATCAGAAGATCAAGAAATGTGCATTTGTGGTTGGTTTGACTCGTATGATGGAGGAGAGGCACCATACTAAATGGGTAGTGAACAAGAAAGCAATTGTGCAAAAGTGTCATTCCAATTTGAATCCTCGGGCTGCAATGGATACTGTTGCTTCTGGAGCATCCAAGAGGAAGCTTATGCAGGCAACAACAACAAGACTGATCAACAGAATATGGGGGGAATATTATTCAAACTATTCTCCAGAGGATTTGAAAGAGGGAAATGATTGTGATGTAAAAGAAGATGAACTTGAGGAACAGGATGAAAATGAAGATGATGATAAAGAGGTGGTGGTAGAGAAAACACTAAAACCTTATTCAGTGTTTGAACATTGTAAATCCCATACTTCACAAAAAGAGGTAAGATGGGATGGGAATCCTGTAAGCAAAACATCTTCTGGAGAAGACATTTACAAGCAAGCCATTGTTTGTGGACAGGTCATTGTGGTGGGGGCTGCTGTCTTAGTGGAGGTTGATGAACCAGATGAACTTCCTGCCATTTATTTTGTGGAGTACATGTTTGAAACAAGAAATGGAAGTAAAATGTTTCATGGGAGAATGATGAAGTGGGGATCTGAGACAGTTCTTGGTAACACTGCCAATGATAGAGAGGTTTTCTTAACAAATGAATGCATGAATTATAAACTACAGGATGTTAAGCAAGCAATAATTCTGGAAGTTCAAAAAAGGCCTTGGGGGCATCATCACAGGAAAGATAATGCCAATGCTGATAGAATTGATAGGGAAAAGGCAGAAGAGAGGAAAAAGAAAGGATTGCCACTAGAATATTACTGTAAAAGCTTGTACTGGCCAGAAAGGGGTGCTTTCTTCACTCTTCCATTTGATACTGTGGGTCTTGGTTCTGGTGTCTGCCACTCTTGTAACTTAAAAATATCTGAAGAAGACAAGAATATATCCATAGTGAATTCTTCTCAAACAGGATTTTCATACAAGGGAACGGAGTACTCAGTCCATGATTTTGTTTATGTGAGCCCTCATCAATTTTCCGTGGAAAGTGGGGAGACTGAAACTTTTAAGGGTGGAAGGAATGTTGGATTGAAGCCTTATGCTGTGTGCCAGTTATTGGAAGTTGTTCCAATGGAAACAAAACAATCTGAAACAAGATCCACTGAGGTCAAAGTTCAAAGATTTTTCAGACCAGATGATATTTCACCTGAAAAGGCATATTGTTCTGATATTCGTGAGGTAAAAGCTTTTTTAAAAACTTCTGTATAATTATGTTTTATCATCTTTGTGGATTCTGTAGTCACTCTTTGACCATATTGCTCGACATTTATAGTCTCATCCAAATTTATCCAACAAATTCGTGCCAAAGAACTCCAGAAACTGCTCTGACATAAGAAATGTGTTGGTTTTCTTAATTATTGGCAGAAAACTATCAATCTTGCAATTATAAGTTTCCTGAATGTGGGCTTTGCTTCTTTGTATTTCATAATGAGTTTTTATTGCTTAATTTCAGATATATTATAGTGAAGAAACACATCTTTTATCTGTTGAGATGATTGAAGGGAAATGTGAAGTCAGAAAGAAAATTGATATTCCCACATGCAGTGCTCCTGCAATCTTTGATCATATCTTCTTCTGTGAGCACATGTATGATCCTTCCAATGGGTCCCTCAAGCAGGTGATTTGTCTTTTGTTCATTACCATAATGTTACATGCTGACTGAGTCCATCAGCTTATGGAGAATTGTCAGTTTAGTTAATTTCTAAGGCCATCTAAGCCGTTCAGATTGCTTCTCTGGGCCATTATGAGGATCACTATTCAACTTTGCTCCTGTGAGCTATAAGTAATCTTGCAGTTTCACTGTGGACAGCTACCAGCTCATATCAAATCAAAGTTTTCAGCTATCAGTAAAGATGGTGATGTTGCAAGTAGAAAGAGAAAGGGAAAGTCCAAAGAAGGAGAAAATGATACAGAAGATGACAAACAATTGGAAGCATCTCCAGAGTACCCTTTGGCCACTTTGGATATTTTTGCTGGTTGTGGTGGCTTGTCTGAGGGATTGCAGCAAGCTGGTAGTGCTCATCTCTTTATCCTTCACTTGGAGGAATAGTTGATATTTATGCCACTGTTGGATAAATTGACTACTGGCTATTTCCACCATTGCAGGTGTCTCAACAACCAAGTGGGCTATTGAATATGAAGAGCCTGCTGGGGAAGCATTTAAACTCAATCATGCAGAATCATTGATGTTTATTAATAATTGCAATGTGATCCTCAGGTAAGTGGTTGTTTTGTGATTGAAATTTTCTTTTGTTCTCACTCATTTTTTTTCTGTTGATTGATTATTTGATGTTAATTAAGGGCTGTGATGGAAAGGTGTGGAGATGCAGATGACTGTATTTCTACTTCTGAGGCTGCTAAATTGGCTTCATCACTTGATGCGAAGGTGATTGATGGTTTGCCATTGCCAGGGCAGGTGGATTTCATCAATGGAGGGCCTCCATGTCAGGTATTTATAGCCTTTCTTTGCACTAACCTGAGGCATCTAACATCGCTTAAATTTATGGACACTTGAAGAAGTAATGTGTCTTTGCAGGGCTTCTCTGGAATGAATAGGTTTAATCAGAGCACTTGGAGTAAAGTTCAATGTGAGATGATCTTAGCATTCTTATCCTTTGCTGATTACTTCCGCCCAAAGTATTTCCTCTTAGAGAATGTGAGGAACTTTGTATCTTTCAATAAAGGACAGACTTTCCGTTTAACTATTGCTTCTCTTCTTCAGATGGGTTATCAGGTAGATATTGCGATGCCATTGGAAATAACCATGGTCGTATAATTTCGTGTTTGTATGCAGAATGCTAATTGTATGTAACCATGTCTACACGTGTATGCTTGTGAATAGGTGAGATTTGGAATTTTGGAGGCCGGAGCATATGGAGTTTCTCAGTCACGCAAACGTGCCTTTATATGGGCAGCCGCCCCTGAGCAGATACTCCCAGAATGGCCAGAGCCAATGCATGTTTTTGCTGCCCCAGAGTTAAAAATAACATTGTCTGAGAAGTCACAATATGCTGCTGTTAGGAGTACTGCTTGTGGAGCCCCTTTCCGTGCAATAACTGTCAGAGATACAATTGGTGATCTCCCAGTTGTGGCGAATGGTGTTTCTAAGACAAATTTGGAGGTATATTAGGTGCTAAAATTTTCTTCTGGAACTGCTTACTCCAGATTAATATGATCATGGGCATTATAACCAAACCTTTTGTTTTGCAGTACGGAAATGATCCTATCTCTTGGTTTCAAAAGAAAATTCGAGGCGACATGGTTGTCTTGACTGACCATATATCAAAAGAAATGAATGAGCTGAATCTTATTAGATGCAAGAATATCCCAAAGCGGCCAGGTGCTGATTGGCGTGATCTCCCAGATGAAAAGGTACAAACACTTCTTATTGATACCTTGCAATGCGAGGTTGATATAAACCTAATGCATGATGAAAGTAGAGACGAGTGATTTTCGATAATGTCATGATATGCAGGTCAAATTGTCTACTGGGCAAGTGGTTGATTTGATACCATGGTGCCTTCCAAACACAGCTAAACGACACAATCAGTGGAAGGGGCTATTTGGAAGGTTGGATTGGGAAGGGAACTTCCCAACATCAATAACAGATCCCCAGCCAATGGGTAAGGTGGGGATGTGCTTCCACCCTGAGCAGGACAGGATTCTTACTGTTCGTGAATGTGCACGATCTCAAGTAAGTTCAGTTTCCCTGCACTGTTTGACCATTGTCCAAGTTTCTGACTTTATAAAATAAATTGATTCTGAAAGAAGTTTTAAAAAGAGACAGCACGTAGCCAGTGCTTGCAACAATCATCTACCTTGGATGTTACCCGGGCTCCTGCGCTGCACGCAAAAGCTTGGTTTTGCTTTTTTATTTGTTTCCTTTTTTCTTAATTCTTTGACCCAGGGATTCCCAGATAACTATCAGTTTTTCGGTAACATTCAACACAAGCATCGGCAAATTGGAAATGCTGTTCCTCCTCCTCTAGCATATGCATTGGGAAGGAAACTCAAGGAAGCATTGGATAGTAAGAGGCAGAAATAGTTGGAGGGTCCACGAAATTTGTTAGAAAGTAGAGTTTCATCAGGTGGAGAAAACACTTGGTCTTAATAAATTGCAATTTATATTGTGTTGTGGTGTCGCTCTCGGCCATTAAGCAGTTGCAACCAAGAAGATTGTGTAGGCAATTTTGTGTTTGTTGATCCTGGCTGTTTAGCCATACAATATACAGTGAGTTCGTGAAAACACGTTTGATTTTTTACAGAGCCAAATTTATTTTAATGCTTATAGACAATAAGGTATTTTCCCTTTTCAAATTATAGTATTTATTGATCATTTAGAGGATATTGACAAGATTTATTATATTTTCTTGCCTGAAATTATCATTGGTTCTGTATGGAAATGAAAATTGAAAAAATGATTGTTAAACCACTGTTATACTTGGTTGGACTAGCTGTATCCTAGATTCACCTTTAGTTGAGCCATTAAGGATCCTTCCGGACTCACATTTAATATTGTTCCCAATCTCTTTACCTCAATTATAGTTTTCTCATTCCAAGTCTTTGGTCCACCACTAATCACCTTTTTTTACTGCTGAGAGTATACGTGACAGTATTTGTTTTTTCTTGTTGATAATTTATAATATAGTTATAATCTTTAATTAATTTTATCCATTTTTGTTGTCGCATATTTAATTTTTTTTACGACATCAGATATTTAAGGATCTTATGATTTATGAAAATTTAAATTTAAATTTAAGATTTGTATAAGTAGTGTCTCCATACTCGTAAGATAGAAACTACTACTATTAATTCTAAATACTTGTAAGGTAGAAATTACTATTATTAATTCTAAATCATAAACTGGATAGTTGATTTTATGAGTCTTCAGTTATCTTGATATATAGGCAACTACTTTTTTCATGTTGCATTAGATCATAACCCAGTTCCTTTATCACTATAGACTATAAAGCTTTTTGTTTTGAATGGAAAGATTAGCACGGGAACATTAGTAAACCTTCTCTTCAATTTTTGAAAGCTCTTATCACACTTATTTGACCACTCCTATTTTATGTTTTTCTTGGTGAGTCGTGCCAATGGAGTTGCTATTGTTGAAAACTCTTCGATAAACCTTCTATAACACCCTGTCAATCCAAGAAAACTATGAACTTCCATTACTGTAGGCCTTTCCCATCTCAAAACTGCTTCCACTTCTAAAAGTCCATAAAAATGCCTTCTGAAGACCTTATATGCCTGAAAAAGGTAACTTCTTTTAACCAGAAGTCACATTTATCCAACCTGACATATAATTGACAGTTCTTCATATGATTTAGAGTAAACCAAGATGTCATCGATGAATACGACAACAAGCTTATCAAGGTATTGTTGGAATACTTGGTTCATTAGATCCATAAAAAGTGTTGGAGCAATAGTCAATGCAAAAGATAGCACCAAGAACTCAAAGTGTCCGTAGTGAGTTCTGAAGGTAGTTTTCAGCATATCTTTCCCTTTGATTCGCATCTGGTGATATCCTGATCTTCAATCAATCTTTGAGAATACTTTAGCACCCTTTAGTTGATCAAACAAATCATTTATCCGAGGAAGTAGATATTTATTCTTTACTGTCACTTTATTTAGCTAACGATAATCTATACAAAGCCTTAGCGTTCCATCTTTCTTCTTCACAAATAATACGGGTGTCCTCCAAGGTGAGTTGCTTAATCGTATGAACCCTTTGTCTAAAAGCTCCTACAATTCAATTTTTAACTCATCCAATTCTTTTAGGGCCATTCTATATGGTGGTTGGGCTATAGGAGACACCTTAGGCAATATGTCAATGATGACTTCAACTTCTCTTTCAGAGGGTAGTCCTAAAAATTCTTTTAGAAATACATCCAGAAATTCCCTCATAATTGGAATGTTAGATAATCCTATTTTACCCTTTTTCAAATTTATCATATAAGTAAGGTATACTGTATAACCCTTTTTTAACAATTTTCTCGCATCTATAACCAAGATTATATTTGTAAAGTTGGAAATTCTCTCCCCTGTAAAGACCATTGTTTCACCCCTAGCCTCTTGGAAGGTTACCGTTTTTGTAGAGTAGTTTAGACAAGCTTTATTTTTGCACAACCAATTCATACCTAGAATTATATCAAAATCACTTAATTCTAGGGGTATTAAATCTGCTTCTAGTTCCCACCCACTAATGTTAATTCCCACCCCCTCCAATACAACATTTGTTTTCATAGTTTCACCTAAAGGTGTCTTAATAATAAGTCATTTTTCTACCCCTTTTGTTTCTTTACTCAATTTTGTTACATTTTTATTTGCTATAAAAGAGTGAGTGACACCAAAATTAAACAAAACATGCATTTGATCATCGTTCATTTGCAGAATACCTACCACAACATTTGATGTTGCTCTAACATTCTCTTAGGTCATATGAAAAACCCTTTCTTGATCCTTTTTATTTTGCACTCTAGGACGTCCCTTATTTGAGTTAGCTCCTGACTGAGTCAACCTTCTCGATCTGTTTACTGTGATGAACTACTAATGACTTTGACTTTGTTGTCTATGTCTCTGAGGTTGTTCAGTGTTTAAATGGGGGCATTCCCTTTTAAAGTGACCCTTCTCACCATAGTGATGACATCCTCTTTCTAAGTACTAGCAGGTTTTCTACTTATGACCTTCTCCTCGACATATATAGTATCGTTTAGGAGAAAACAAACAACTCTCGACGTGTTTCTATTCATATTGAGCACTTCAAGAGAGCTGTTTGGTAGAAAAAAATACCCTCAAATTAAAGGAATATCTTGGGATCTTTTAACATTAATCAAATCGTACATTTGAGTCGATACATTTTACATCTTGACTTGAGGGGGTTCAGATCAAGTTTTTTTTATACCTTTTTAATTATATTTCTTTCTTAATTTTCTTTCTTCAACATTTTATTTACTAAAGATTGAGATTCATCTTTCTTTTTCTTTTTCTGAAGTTATTATGTTCTCAAGCTTTTTTTATGCATTTATTTCTATGAGCTTATTTAAATCTTATGTTCATAGTCGTAAAGTTTGTTAATTAACTTGATTTAACTGAGATATTTTTTTTTCAGTTTTGTCATTCAACATTGAGTTATTTCATTATCTGAATAGGCTTAAAGTATTTTTTTTAATTGTCTATTTATTTCTTGTTACTGTATTTTTTTAAAATTATATTACTTAAATTACTAATTGAACTAATAAAACTCTTGGATTCTTGCTTAGCATTCTTTTCCATGGGCTATATTGTTAAAAAAAATATTTATTTTGTTTTATTTATTAAGTATAGAATAGTATTTTTAGTTTAACATATATATAATCTCTTTATATTTAGATTAAATTAATAACTTCAAAATAAAGTAAATAATGGAACTCTAGACTCCTCCTCTCTTATGTTCATATTTCTCTTTGTTTACTTTGAATTGTTTAACATGGTATTAGAGCATGATTTCATGGAAAGAGTCTTAATATCAAACACAACATTCATGGATCTAATTTGGTGTGATATTTGTTTAGTTTCTACAAATTTGATATTTCATCTTCCATTTAGTTTCAACAATTTGGTATTTTGTCTTTCCTTTAGTTTTTGTAATTTGTATTTATGTTTTATTTCTATAAATTTGGTATTTTATTTTCCTTTCAATTTCTGCAATTTAGTATTTGTGTCATGTTTTTGCAATTTTTTTGGAATGATTATATAACTTTGAGAAGATATTTTTTCAGTTTTTGTAGTATTTATTTAGTTTATGCAATTTGGTATTTTGTTCTTGTGCATTCTAGTTTTTTTTATTTGTTGATTATAGCTATTAAAAGATATGATTCACTTTACCATATGAGTGTGAGGTTGGATAAAAAAAACCTATTCATATTGAAGTTATGTAATGAGAAATTTTTTTAAGGATAAAAAGATGTGGGGACATATTAGTAGAACTTATGCAATATCTAGGAATATTGATGAGAGGTATAATGCCTTGATAGATACATGAGAAACAAACAATGCGAAGATTATTCCTTGGATTAACAATTCTATTGAGCATTCCATAGGTGCCTAAGAATATTGTTGGTTATCGTTGGGTGTATAAGATCAAGACTAATTTTGATGGCTTTATTGAGTGATACAAAGCTAAACTAGTTGCAAAATGATACTCTCAACACTATGGTATGGATTATGAGGAGATATTTTCTCTTGTTGCAAAAATAACTACTATTTATATTTTTACTACTATAGCTTCAGTTTGTTGGTGACATATCTCTCAACTTGATGTTAAAAATATCTTCTTGAATGGAGATTTTCAAGAAAAAGTTTATATAGTGCCCCCTCGTTGTGTTTCATATGTCTCTGGATATGTTTATTAGCTCAAAAAAATGTTATATTGTCTCAAATAAGTACCTCATACTTGGTTTGAGAAATTTTCTATTATAATCTCTTCTCTTGGATTTATTTTTAATATTTATGATTCTGTTCTTTTTATTAAATTTAATGATGCAAGTCATACCATTTTTTCTTTATATGTTGATGACATGATTATTACTAGTGATGACATTGATGGTATTTAAATTTTAAAGACAGAGTTGGCTAGACAATTTGAAATGAAGAATTTGGATTTTCTTTAATATTTCTTGGGTATTGAGGTAGCTTACTCAACTAAATATTACTTTCTTTCTTAGTCAAAGTATGTTACAGATATTCTCGAGCGGGCTAGGCTTACTGATAATAAGACTATAGATACTCTCATTGAGGTTAACGTAATATTTTTTTTTTAATGATTTATCTTTTTCAGATCCTACTTTATACTATACTATTATTAGGAGCTTGGTATATTTCATTATTACTCGTCGAGATATTATATATATTATTCATGTTGTTAGTTAGTTTATTATTTCTGCACTATCGTTCATTAGACAACTATTTTTTGTATTTTGAAATATCTTCAAGACACAGTCTTTCAGAGTCTTTTATTTCCATCCACCTCTTCTTTGGAGTTGCATGTATACTCTTATACTGATTATGACAATGATCCCACAGATCACAAGTAAGTTATTGGTTTTTGTATCTTTTTAGGTGATTCTTTTATATCTTGAAAGAGTAAGAAATAATCTATTGTTTCTCAATCTTCAACCAAAGCAGAATATCATATTATGATATATGCTATCAAAGAAATTGTTTGGTTATGTGAGTTACTTGTGAATATAAGAGTCTTTCTTTCTCATCCCACTCTTATATATTGTGATAATCAGAGTTCTATTCAGATTGCTTACAACTCTGTTTTTTATGAATAAATTAAGCATATTGAGATCGATTATCATCTTACTCATCATCATCTCAAACATGATACCATTACTTTACCTTTGGTTTCTTTTTTTTTTATATAGATTATAAATTTCTTTACCAAGTCATATTTCATTTATCATTTTTTCTTTCTAATTAGCAAACTCTTGATGGTTGGAGTTTTTCAGTGAATGCTCTACCAAAAAATAATCGAAGTAAAGCCTATTTCAAGCCAAAAAGCTTAGACTTCATTCATGGATAAGCTTGGACATGACACATTACTTCCTTCATAAGTGGAACAAATTGCAAAATCTATGGCAAGGGAATGTGCTGGTTTGCCTCAAGGAATTATAACAATAGCCGGAACACGAGGGGAGTGGTGACATATGCGAGTGGAGAAATGTATTACATGAATTGAAAGAATCAAAAGTTAGGAAAGATGATACGGAACCTAACATATTCTACATAAAATTTAGTTATACCCATCTAAGTGATTCAAATCTACAATGGTGTTTCTTGTGCATTCTTTCCTAAAGACTTCATGATCCCTAGAAAGAATTGATAATGTATTTAGTTTAAGTTGTTAGATGAGGTCCTAATACATGATTTATATATTATCTAACATAATCCCTTAATTAGCTTAAGTTGTTAGGTGAGGTTCTAAAATATAATTTATATATTATCTAACATACCTCCACAAGTGAAAGTTTTTTGGGTTTAAAACTTGCTTAAGCTCATATTATTTTATACTTAATTTTTATCAAATAAATAGGGATAATGAGATTTGAACTCTTGACCACTTGGTCATTAAAGCTCTAATATCATGTTAAAGAATCATTTCAACTTAAAAACTTAAATTTTTAAATAAAGTTTTAAAATATGATTTATATTATTATATAATAAAAAAAAATAAAAGGGTTCAACAGTAAGGTGGCAGAATTTGACAAAGGACATTCAATGCTTATTAATAGGCTTGAAAATGTCTGTTTACTGGAAGGTGAAAAAATGTATGGTGATCATAGCTATGTTAAAATGCATGACTTGATTAGGGATATGACTATCCAAACACTGCAAGAGAACTCTAAGTCATTGTTAAAGCAGGTGCACAATTAAAAGAATCGCCGGATGCAGAGGAGTGGACAGAGAATCTTACGAGAGTTTCACTAATGCATAACCAAATTAAAGAAATTCCTTCCAGCCATTCACCAAGGTGTTCCAATCTCTCAACTCTACTGTTATGCTATAATAAGCAATTGCAATTTATTACATGTTCTTTTTAAGAGCAATTGCATGAGCTGAAGGTTCTTGATCTATCACGTATTAATATTGAAAAATTACCAGATTCTGTCTCTGATTTGATGAGTCTCACTGCATTATTGCTGAAAAGGTGTGAGAACTTACGGGAAGTACCATCATTTGAAAAGCTCAGGGCATTGAAGAGATCTTTGTCTTACTGCACTTATAAAGATTCTCTGTTTTACTGAACTTATAAAGATGCCTCAAGGCATGGAATATCTATCCAACTTGAGGTATCTTAGAATGAATGGATGTGAAAAGGGAAGTTTCCTAGTGGGATATTACCTAAACTCTCTCACCTGCTAGTATTTATACTAAAGGAATGGATATATGGAAGAAGATATACTCCAGGAAGAGAATATGCTCCGGCAACTGTTAAAGGAAATGAAGTAGGATGCTCGAGGAAGTTGGAAGATTTGGAATGCCATTTTGAAGGCCACTCTGACTTTGTGGAATATCTCAAATCTCGGGATGAGACCCAATCAGTAAGCACATGCAAAATGATGGGAAGATATAACAAAACTTAATCTGGTTGGTTGGTTGGGTAACTTGAGTATCAAGAGAGATGAAGAATTTCAGGCCATGTTCCCAAATGATTCTCATGAATTAATAATATATAATTATGATGATGCAACAAGTTTATGCAATGTTTCCTCTCTAATAAAGTATTCAACTGATTTGGAGCGCATCTCAATTCGGGAATGCAATAGCATGGAGAGCTTGGTTTCATCTTCTGGTTTCTGCTCTGCCACACTGCCATCTCCATCATATAACAGTATATTTTCAGGTCTTAAAATGTTTAATTGTTCTGGTTGTAAGAGTGTGAAGAAGTTGTTCCCTCTTGGCTTGCGGCCAAACCTCGTAACCCTGGAAGAGATTAGAGTTATGCATTGTGAGAAAATGAACAACATATGATGAAAAAAGCAGCAGCAGCTCTTATTCCATCACCAAATTCATTTCTTCCAAAGTTAAGAATTCCAAGATTGAGATATTTACCAGAACTGAAAAGAATTTCTAGTGCAAAACTAGTTTTGATTCTGTCGAAAGAACTGACGTATGGGAATGTCAGAAGCTAAAGAGGATACCGATGTGTATTCCATTGCTTGAAAACGGCCATCCATCTCCTCCCCCTTCTCTTTAAAGAATCAATATACATCCAAAACAATGGTGGAATTCAATGGAGAGGGAGCATCCTAATGCTAAGGATGTCCTTTTACCCATAGTAAAGTTTTATTGGTAAGAGATGACACTGCCCTTAATTTAATATTGAATTATGCGTAAACATCGTGTTTCAATTCCTCCCTCTCTCTCTCTCTCTCTCTAAATCTCTCTGTCGGTCTTTTATTGAATTTAAATGAACTAGCCTTGACCACAACAACTGAATGATTGATGTGTGTGTATTAGATTTGACCCTCAAGTAAGGAAACAAGACGGAGACCATTGAAGCATTTGGAGAGCAACAACACATTGGCTTCATAGTGTACGTTGATCTTTATTCATGTAAAATTGGACCACTCTTGTCTTTCTAAAGATTGGATTTTAATGAGAATTTGATTGGCTTCGAAGTTCATGGCTTTTCATTACTTGATCTTTTTGCAGGAGGATGGTGAAGACAAGCCTCTTATTTAATAAATATTGGAGAGAGCATATTCTGAATCACTCTTACATTATTTCAGTTATGCCCTCTGTTCTGCTTATAGTGATAGGCAGGCTGCGAAGTTGATCATGACTATCTTTGGGGTTTCTTAGGCTTGTCATTCACTTGCTCTCATGCATAGAGATCTTAAACCTAACAACTTAGTGTACGTTGTGGAGGATGCTCCTCTTAAGGCCACACAGATTTTGACCTCTCTGTAATATTGTACAAGCCATGCATGGTACCTTCCATGTTAATTAGTTTTGGTGTTACACAATGAATGGATTGTCTCGGTGTTTGTTCAAAACCTTGTTGTAGTTATCTTTTGTAGGTAAAATTTGGGAAAGATTTCTGATAACCGATATTTTACAGCTGCATATTTTACGTTCTAAATATGTAGGATTTTGCATTTAGCTTTGAATTGTAATAATATTTCCCATCCTCAAATTCCATGAATTGAATTTGTTCATATATTCAACCTCCTGTTGTAAGAGAATCGATGAATTTGCTGTTCATGAAGTGGGCGGGCTTGATCACTCCTACTGATTTTGTAGTAGCCATTTTGAAAGTAGATAGCAGGGGTCTCCACAATTTAAAGCAGATCAGACTAGACTTGTAATTCTGCACTTCTCAACTTTTTTCTAGCTGTGCTTCTATCTATAATGTACTGCATATATGATGTCTGATCCATTTGATTCGTTTCTCGGAACAATGGCACTTGTTCATTATGTTTTAGATGCTTCTGCTTGACAGATTGGCAACAAATGTTGCATGGTGCGGAGGGAGAAGGGTGTGGCAACACTGGCGCATCGAGCTGCATCTTGGGTGGATCTTACTCCCAGTCGAGGTGCATGCTCATCGGCACCATTCCATCTTGATGTTGCTGGGTTTCAATGGACAGGTTAGGGTATGGATCCAAGTGGCGGCCCTATCAAATGTCAGGTGAGTCAAGCCACATACCTTGGTCTCAATACGGAGTTCTTTGACCTTGCTGTACTGCATGTCAAGAACAACTAGGTTCTTCACAAGAAAATCTGACGTTTAAGTATAAAAATCAAGGGACATTCATCCCAACAAAGCCATATCAACATTTTGGAAAGAAATTCAAGCGATCCAGTTAGATGTTATCCATTGATTTGGAGTGATTGCAAACGTCTGAGCTGCCTACATGATTCCTTAGTTGTGTTTAGAGGTACAGCTTTTGTATTTGTCCCATGTTTTTTAAAAGTGTTTTTTTAATTAAAAATATATAAATCATTAAAAATAAATAAACTTTAACAAAATGTCATTTTAAACTTTATATGTAATATATTTTTCTTAAAAAAATATATAACTTAGTAGTTTTCTCAATTCATTATACTTTTCCTTTTATTTTTCAATTTTTGAAAATCATAATAAAAAAAAAGAGACAGGTAGGTAATTAGATGGGGAAGTTTAATTAGGAAAGAAAGCTTTATTTTTGGGGAAAAAACTAATTTAAGATGGTAAATACATGTATCTTTTCCTGCATTTTATAAGCATGTACGTACCTAAACTAAGTAAAGACATCCCAAAATTCACAATCCTTAAAGTTTATGCAAGTTAATGATCTATAAAAAAAATAGAGATAATTAGGACAAGCATCTGTTTATAATGGAAATGAGGACAAACATATGTTCCTCTAAAAAAAGTACATATATATACATGTTTCATAGAAAAATAGGACTTTTTTTATTAAAAAAAAAGCCCCTCAATACATTTCAAAATCTATATCTCTCAACAACTTTAGTTTTGACCCATTAATTTTATAGCATTTAATTTTTATAATTTGATTTAAAAAAACTCCAAAAATAAATTAAAAAAATATTAAAAAGAAAGGAATACAAAATCCGGTTACAAAATAAGATCAAATGGAAGCGTGATTGAAAAGAAGTATACAATTTCATCAGCAAGCATGAAAGATATACATATTTGATGTTTTAATTTCGAGAAATTCTTACATCTAGGTTATTATCAAGAACGATGAATATACCCCACCCATCTCTATATCTATTTTCAAACTAGCAACACGATTGACTCTCATACGTTCATCATTATATACATTTATAATGCTCACCAAAAGTTGGCGATGCATTCAATTCAGTGGGTCTGAGGCATATCCTGGCTCCCAAGATCTTTGAAAATCTTCAAACTAATTTATCAAATTCAAATCCAAGTTTCATTTCCATGAACCATCACGGTCTTTGATGGCATTGCAAGAAAAATTAAAAAAAAAAAAAGAATTAACCATCCATGATTGAGAGTCACAGCTTGCTGAAAAAAGGTTGAAGATAAAGGAATCGCAATCCTTGAAAATCTTAGTCAAGTGCGTGTATATATATATACGTGCTACTTTAACTCTTTTTTTCTCGTCAAATAGGTCTTTGTATGGGATTTAGTTATGATTGTAATCTTTGAAAAACTATAAATTATACCTTCTGATAATAAGATGCAGAAGGATCGTGATATTAGATTAATTTTAAAGTATTATCAAACATTTAAGTGCCATATTCATCGCAAAGAGTCATGATGGTCATGGTCTAAGCCGCACAGCGAAATTCCCAAATGATTACTAGTGATTTACGACTTTATCTTGGGTATACAATCCTCTGTTACTTGAACAATCACAACAAATAAACTTTACCTAACTATATATTGATTGTTGTAAGGATGATCATGAAATTAGTCTCAAATTTGAATTACCGATGTTGCCTAATTAATTTAATCCATAAAAAGGAAGCATAGTCCTTTTAAGTGTGGAGATTAACAAGAATCATATAGCTCTCAAAGGCTCGAAAACAAGAAATACTTGAATCACTTTGTTGTGTATATGCCTACATATAAAACAATATATATTATTTCTAGAGTACCCAAAAATTTTACACCCTCTAGAAATATCATTGTCGGGTTTGCAAGAAATACTCTATATTCTATCTACCTTCAAACCTTTTGATGAGATTGGATGCAAGAAAATCTTCTTCAAAACCTTAAACACCATAACAATCTGTTGTCTCTTAGACTGAGTAGAAGCACCTATCATGATATTTGTGTCTGATTTGGAAATCTTCAACTCTTTCTTGACACGACAAAGGTGCTTCAACTCTCCTCTAGCACATTCAGAATCCAAACTATCAACCGAATAACCTTTATTTCCTCCCAAGGAATCAGAAGAAGCCCTATGAAGTTCCTCGTCATTGAATTTCTCCCACAACCTATCCATCTTCTCCTCAATACTCTCCATCTTCAATTCCTGACATGTTGTAAAGGAGAAACTTTGCTTGAAAAACGGCAACTCTCTTTCATCGTCTTCGTAGCGATAATCTGGATAAACTAGTGAAGAAACACGCCATAATGATGGAGAGATTGCAAAGTGAGGAAGAGGGTTGGTGATCCTTGGGAAGCTGAAGTCTTCTGTTGACACCATAGTTGCTTTTTCTTGGGGTGACTATTTGGGATGTTTCTGCTTAATATTGCTTAGACTACAAAACAAAGAAAGAGGGAATTATGATATTAGTTTAGAGTTGAAAAAGCCAAGAATTTTTTTAATGGATTCTATTAATGTCGAGAGACAAAGATAAGTAGCCAATCATCTTAATGTCAATAGAGACTTGAGTCATCTCAGCCATCGCCGGATTGATAGGAAAAGGTAAAGAAAAATAGAGAAATTGATTTGCAAGTTAAGCAATTAGTTACTACTACGATATGCTCTTTTTCCACGATAAGATTTTCACAATTAGTTGATGTGCTTCTTAAATACGTCAATAATATTTCCAATCAATGACGTAAGTATTACTGCTTCTTAAAGTTGTGTTTTCCAAATTATTTTTTTGTTTAAAAAACATCAAATTGATATATTTAAATTTTAGGTGTTTTTCAATAGTTTTGGTGTGTTAATATTAAAAATAAATAAAAAATTATAAAAAGTATCATTTAAATACATTTTAAATTGAAAAATACTTTTCAAAAAACTCGTGAAAAACCCATGAAGAGAAGGAAAAAATCAAGGAGAAGAGGGAGGTGTGTGAACCAGATGTTGTTTAATTTAATGGTTGAAAGATACATGCAACTCCTATATGCAGACTCAACTCAACAAGATGGTGAGAAAAGAGAATGAAGTGGCTGGCCATGGACGGCTGGACCACCACCCACCACTAATTGAAGATGGTCCTCCAAATGCTGGTTGAGAGAAACCACAAAAAGTTACAGTCGTTTATATAGTGCAAATTGTATATTTGTTTTCCGACTGGACCATGTGGTATCTATGAGCCTGACCATTTCTGCAGGTCAAACTTACTATCTAAGGATTAGTTTAGATGGCACTAATTTTATTATCATTCCATTTAAGATTAAATCCAGAAAAGAGAAAGTAGTTTTACTAAATAATATCGAATTCAGTTTCCTTGGGCAAGGGTTCAGCAATCTTGGTTCATGCATGGTTTTTAAACTTGATTTAAATATGAAACAAGCTCAGAGTTAGGATTAGATAGAAATTAATCCGATTCAAATTAATTTTTTATTTTATAAAATAAAATTAAAATGATATTATTTTAAAAAAATAATAAGTTATAAAAGGATTTTTTCTAGATTAATTGGGCCATAGATTGAATTTTTCACTAGGTTATATAAAATCAATTATCTTATAAATCTTAGATCACCCTAATCACTAATTAGCCCGTAAGATAATGTCGGGTTTTAAACAGTGTCTTGGATAAGGAAGAAGATGATGAGGAAAATATATAACACATTAAGACCTACAATTTAAAAAAAGAAAATCGAGGACACGCATGGGGGCAAATACTATATTTGTCTGCTTACAAAAAAAATCCCGTAAATCAATTAATGTTTTTTTTTTTTTATTATTATTATCTTACTGCATCATGACACCAATTTTCTTAATTCACTGTACAACTTTCTTTTGACCTTTCCTGCCCATTGATGATTGAACTGTCTATAAAGGTACTGGTGACGCGGTCAACCAAGTCCAATGATTCAAAGTTCAAACCTTTGAATGGCATCTAATCCTATTATATTACAACCTATTTAATTAGTTTCCAAAGAAAAAACATCATCATTAAAAGTACAAAATATATTGCATTTTCTTATAATTTTCATTGTTGTTGTTTTGTTGGAGACCACTCTCTTGTCTTTGTTTCAACACTCAACATTAATAACGTTCCCAGAAGGCGTTAGAACAAGAAAGAAGCCTTTGAAGGGCTTTCTTCGAAAGTTGAACAGTAGACCTGGAACCGGTATACTGTGTGATCAGGACAAAAAATCACAAGTAAATAAAAGGCTGTCCAGTTTACTTTGTGTATGATTTATGACTGTTAGTGGGAAATGGTGGAGGTTTTGTTGTTGACCTAGTTCCATCAAAATCTGCGGTCCTCCTTATACATCCATGCTTATTGGTGCATAATTTTCATGCAATTAGGGTTGGATCCAGGATGGTGATTTATGTGTCTAATTGCGATATTTCTTCATGGTGTTTCAAAAGTCAATCCATCAAATACAATTTTTATTTTTTTTAGTTACCTCCACCACCTTCTAGAACTGATAGCTTAGATAGGTTCAACGTCAAGACACGGGAGAAGAAACAGTGATCTTGCAGGCCACATATTGGGGGTATACGCGTTATCCCCAACTCAATAGCATTAAATTTAGTTGTAATATTACATATTTCAATAATATTAATAATAATATATAACTTGTCTGATTCAAGTTTATGTATTTTTTTAATCTCTTCAAAAAAAATTATGATTTTTTTTTATAACAATAATATTTTTTAAAAAATTTATTAATGATAATAATAATAATTTTAAATTTTACCCTTTAAATAAAATTTATAGTTATTTTTCAATAGTAGTAATATTGTCTTCAAATTTATTAATTTTTATATAAATAATATTAATTATAATAAAAAAATATTTATAATACAAATAATAATATTAAACTTATTCAAATTTAAATAAGTCTGATTACAATATTAGATCCAAAAGTTTTTAGCCTCTCTTAAATATTAAATCCAAAAGTTTTGAGTCTAGCAGTAATGCAGAACTCATCAGATTTCGGTTAAAACGTTGGACCTATTAGTCTTGGGTCCTAAAATGAACCTATTTGCTTTAAGTTCAAACATTTGATCCAAGTGTCTTGAGCTAAATGGAACTGCAACACCTAGAGAACTTAGGTTTTCACTCTTACCATTACGAGCAACTTGGGCTAGGTGTCTTTTTTTAGCTTCAAGTTTTTTAGAGCTGGAAGTGGATATCAATTTTAATTTAATAATAATAATAATAATAATAATAGTAAGAACAATAATAATAATAATTGATTTTACTTTCAAATTAAATTTATGTTTTTTTATAGTTATAAAATTTATTTTAAATTTAATAATATTAATAAATTTAATAATATTTATAATATTAATAATAATATTAAATTTATTTATCTCATGTCTTTATAGTTTTTAATCCCTTCAAATCAAATTTATGGTTGTTTTTTAATATTAATGATATTTTTTACAAATTTTATTAATTATAATAAAAATAATAATATTTTTAATAACAATAACATTAATTATAAAAAACATATTTATAATAAAAATAATAATAATTTTAATATTAATAATAATATTAAATTTATTCAGGTTTAAATGGATTTAGTTGCAACATTAAACCCAAAAGCTTTATACTTCTCTTAAATGTCAGATCCAAGAAACTTGGGTCAAGATGCCAAATCTATTGGCCTTAAATCTGAACACCTGACCCCAATATCTTGGGCCAAGTAGGGGTGCTACTTCAGTCTATACTCATATTACTTTCAAACAATTTGGTCAGGTATTACTTTCCAACCCCAAGTTTTTTAGTTCTGGAATGGGGTGTTAAACCCAAGTTAATAATAACAACAACAATAATAATAATTGATTTTACCTCTAAAATCAAATCTATATTTTTTTATAGTAATAATATTTATTGTAAATTTAATAATATTAATAATAATATTTAACTTATCTATCAAAGTTCTTATATTTTTTAATCTTTTTTAAAAAATATATGGTTTTTATTCGACAATAATAATAATTTTTTTCTTCAATTTACTAATGATAATAATAATAATAATAATAATTAATTTTACCCTTCAAATTAAATTTATTATTTTTTTAAATTTATTAAATATTATATTAATAATATTAATTATAATAATAATATTTATCATAATAATAATAATATTAAACTTATCTAGCTTAAGGTTTTATAGTAATAATTTTTTTTATAAAATTTACTCATAATCTATAGTAATTTACTCTAAAGTACCAAACAATTCAATCCGTTATGTTTAATATATATATTATACTCCTATGAGAATAGGGAAAAAAGAAACTAGTTAATTGGCTTGAGTTTCATTGCAGTTTGGACCTCAACTTTTTAAGATGGTAAAAAAAATGTGCTGATATTTTTAATGTTTTTAATATACTGAGATCTAACCCTGTAAACACATGACGCGGATCATGAGCCAAATTGTGCTTCGTAACATTGTTTTTTCTAAATCCATGTTGCACTGAGCCAGAGCTGCTTACCTTGTTTCCTTTAACATCCCCACATGCAAGTGACAAACACTTCGGCAATGCATAGAACAGTTCTGCTATGTGAAGTAAGATGCTTTGTGTTAACTGTTATCATAAACAGAAGTCATTGGTATTGAAAAGGCAGCAAATATTGTAATGGTCACATTATTTTACTTTACTCTTGCTTATTGTTCTTATAATTCTAAGAGATCATCTGTCCTCGCAAGTAAGCATGCTGCATAAGCAGAGTAGAGATACAAGGCGCCGCAGTTGATCCCTCGCATACAAATATGAGTGTTAATAATCCATGGAAGGAGAGAATTGAATAAGATAATTAGCAAGTGTAACTAGAGCTATGAAATTCCTAGTCTCTTAGAATTATAAAAATATCCAGTCTCATTGCCCACGACTTACTAAGCTATGCCACCAACAAGGATGAAGCAAGCCAAAGGAATCAGTTTGTATATTGAAGCCCACGGAAGGATTGCAGAGTGTGCAGGCCAGGCATGTGTTAGGAGATCCAAATATTCAAACATACACAAATTTACGTGGTTCGGCAACTTGTTTATTCCACGGAGCTACTGGTTTGTATTAATCAAGCTTAAAACAATACAAACAACAAAACAAGGAGGAGGAGAAAAAACTTCTCTACTCAACTCAACTCTCACCCTTAGCTCTCTCTGTGTTTCTCTCTATTTCATGGTCTATATCAGCTATCAATGCACCCTCTATTTATAACTGAAGAGGGAGATAATTGTTCAACAATGGTGGGCAAGTTAGGCACCCACCATTTGACTATAACCATGTCAACCATGGCTGCCACCTACCATGGCTGCCACCGACCATTTGTGTCCACATACATAGCAATCTCCCACTTGGACACAAATGGTGTTAGGTTTGTCTTTTAATCTTCAAGACCAACTGAAGCTTTACACAGCTTCAGTTTATCGAGAGTAACTCCTTTGGTTAACATGTCGGCTGGATTCTTGCTTTCACAGATCTTTTCAAGTAACAGTTGTTCATCATCGAGCAATTGTCGGATGAAGTGATATTTGATCTGTATGTGCTTTGTTCTGGAGTGAAATGTTGGATTCTTGGCAAGGAAGATTGCACTCTGACTGTCACTATACAAAGTATCTTTTCCATGCATCTTGCCCAATTCTTGCAGGAAACTCTGTAGCCATACTATCTCTTTTGTAGATTCTGAAACTGCAACATATTCAGCTTCTGTCGTTGAAAGAGCAACTATCTTTTGCAAGGTAGAACTCCAAGAAACAACAGTGCCTCCTAGAGTGTATATATAACCTGTAGTACTCTTTCTGCTATCAACATCTCCTGCTAGATCAGCATCTACAAAGCCTTCAAGTTTCAAACCGCCAGCTGTGAAAGTAAGACATGTCTCCGATGAGCCTTTTAAGTACCTCATGATCCATTTCACTGCCTCCCAATGCTGCTTTCCAGGATTGCTCATATATCGGCTTACAACTCCCACTGCATGGGCAATATCTGGTCTAGTACAGACCATAGCATACATCAAAGAGCCGATAGCTGAGGCGTATGGAATCTGGTCCATGTATCCACGTTCTAGCTCAGTTTTTGGTGACTGGTCTCTACTGAGTTTGAAATGATTCCCCAGAGGTGTACATACTGGCTTAGCATTATCCATACTAAACCTGCTGAGAACCTTCTTGACATACTCTGCCTGTGAAAGCTTTAGTATGCATTTGTCTTTGTCTCTGATGATTCTCATGCCAAGTATTTGTTTAGCAGCTCCCGGATCCTTCATTTTAAACTGTTTTGACAACTGTTGCTTTAGTTTGTCAATCTCTTCCATGCTGAATCCTGCGATTAACATATCATCCACATATAGCAGTAGAATGATATAGGAGTTGTCAAAATGTTTGACATAGCAACAATGATCAGCCTGACATTTTGTGTATCCCGTACTACACATGAAGTTATCAAACTTCTTGTACCACTGTCTTGGAGCTTGCTTCAAACCATATAGGCTCTTCTTTAGCTTGCAAACTTGACTCTCCTTTCCTAGTATTGCAAACCCCTCTGGTTGTTGCATGTAAATGTCTTCCTCCAATTCACCATGAAGAAATGTTGTTTTTACATCTAATTGTTCAAGATGTAAATTTTCTGCAGCTACTATCCCTAGAACAACTCTGATTGTTGTAAGCTTCACAACTGGAGAGAATATCTCAGAATAGTTAATCCCTTTCTTTTGTTGAAACCCTTTTACAACAAGTCTTGCTTTGAACCGTTTACTTCCATCATGCTCAGTCTTTACTCTGTAAACCCACTTGTTTTGCAAGGCCTTCTTTCCTTCAGGCAGTTTGGTTAACTCCCAAGTCTTGTTCTTCAACAATGACTCCATCTCGTCTTTCATGGCTAACTCCCACTTGCTCGAGTTTCCATCTTGTAAGGATTCTTCATAAGTTAATGGTTCACCACCATCTGTCAGCAAGATATAATTCAGTAGAAGTGTGAACCGTTGTGGAGGCTTTATAGTCCTTGAAGATCTGCGAATAGCTGGTTCACTTGGCTCTGCATTGTCTTGTGTAGTAGTGGTGGGTACTGATGTGCCTGAACTTTCTTGTAAGGACTCTTGAGTGGTAACATCTGGAAGCCCTTCTAATCGTATGAATTCAGATTTTTGTGGACTCGTATCTGAATCAGTTATCTCTAGTTCTGTACTTGATTTGTCTTTGTACAAAACTTTCTCGTTGAAGATCACGTTCCTGCTTCTGATAATCTTCCTGTTTTGATCATCCCAAAACTGAAATCCAAATTCTTCATCTCCATAGCCAATAAAGAAACATTTCTTTGATTTGGCATTCAGCTTGTTGCGAGCATCAGAGTCTATATGCACATAGGAAACACACCCAAAGACTTTTAGATGAGAAAACTATACTTCTTTTCCTCTCTAGACTTCCCCGGGCAGTCTGAACTCCAAAGGAACTGATGGTCCATGGTTGATCAAGTAAACTGCAGTATGAACTGCATCAGCCCAGAATGTTTGAGGTAACCCAGAATGCAACCTCATGCTTCTAGCTCGTTCATTGATGGTCCAGTTCATCCGGTCAGCAATGCCATTCTGTTGTGGTGTGCCTGGAACTGTCTTTTCCATTCTGATACCGTTGACAGCACAATACTCCTTGAAACCTCCATCAATGTATTCTCCTCCATTATCAGATCGTAAGCATTTCAACTTCAAACCTGATTCAGTCTCAACCATAGCTTTCCATTTCTTGAATGTGTCAAACACATCAAATTTATTTTTCAGAAAGTAGACCCATACCTTACTGCTGAAGTCATCAATAAAAGTCACATAGTACCGAGATCCTCTAAGAGATGCTACTGGAGCTGGTCCCTATAAATCTGTGTGCACCAGTTCTAGCTTTCTTGGTCTTAAGGTCCTGCCAACCTTTAAAAAACTAAGCTTCTTCTGTTTTCCGAGAACACAGCTTTCACAAATGTCTAGATCAACATTTTTTAACTTTGGCAGCTTTCCCTTTGACTGAAATATCTTCATCCCCTTTTGACTCATATGGCGGAGTCTACAATGCCATAACTGCGCCTGATTTTCTGCTTCAGTAGAGGCAATTATATCTGTTGATCTTGTGGTCATATACAGGGTGCCAGTTTTCTTTCCACGAGCCAAAACCATTGCTCCTTTTGATACCTTCCACATTCCTCCAGAGAAAAGGATTGAATGGCCACTATCATCAAGTTGTCCAGCCGAGATCAACTTCTTCTTTAGTTCAGGAACATGCCTTACATTTTGCAAGTTCCATATAGATCCATTCATTGTCTTGATTTGCACATCTCCTATACCCACAATATCCAATGGTTGTCCATCGGCCAGATAGACTACCCCATAATTTCCAGCAGTATAGTTTTGCATCATTTCTTAGTGTGGAGTATAGTGAAATGAAGCTCCAGAATCAAGAACTCAATCATCAATAGGACTATGTACAGCAAGGATCAAAGCATCTTGTACCTCGTTTGTAGTGGCATTTGCAGAATCAGTTTCATGTTTCTTTGGTTTTGTGCAACTCCTCATGAAATGACCAGGTTTGCCATAATTCCAACATTCAACCTACTTCCTGGGTCCAAACTTGCTTTTACTTATGTACCTGGATTTTGATCTGCCTCTAGATAAGCCTCTGTCTTGTCTCCTTCCTCGAGTGTTGATGTTGAAAGCTAAACCTGAACTTGAGCTTTCACCCGAGTCTTTCCTTCGTACTTCTTCAGCTAAAATCAGGTCTCGAATATCATCATATTTTAATTTGGATTTTCCAACTGAGTTGCTTACGGCTGTTCTCATACCTTCCCAACTGCTTGGAAGTGAAGCTAGCAAAATAAGTGCTCGGATCTCATCATCAAACTCAATTTCAACAGATGATAATTGATTTGTGATGGTGTTGAAATTATTAAAATGTTGTGTAACAGAGGTGTTTTCTGTCATCTTCAAGTTGAACAGCTTCTTCATCAAGTGCACTTTGTTATTTGCTGACGGCTTCTCATACATCCTAGACAAGGCTTCCATCAATCTTGCTGTGGATCTCTCTTTTGTAACATTATGAGCAACTCTTCTTGACAATGATAGCCGGATAATGCTCAAGACTTGTCTATCAAGTATTTTCCAATCTTCTTCTGACATGTTTTCTGGTTTGCTCCCCAACAGAGGAAGATGAAGTTTCTTCCCATATAGATAGTCTTCAATTTATATTTTTCAATATCCAAAATCAATTCCATCAAATTTTTCAATTCCTGCAGCCTTTATTTCATCAGCCATTTTTACTCTTTCTCGGATTTGAATTTCACAAATTTGACCTTATAGATGTGTCCGAAATGGCCAAAAATGCTGGAAACGACACTAAGATCACCCAAATCGGACTTCGGATGGCTCCGATTTAAACAATCAAAATTTAGGATAACTGGACGCTGTAGATGAAGCCACGTGGCAGGAGGAATAGTCGCTGCGCCACACCGGATCAAAACTCAGTTATGCTGATGTGGCTAGCTGACGTGTCAGACACGTAGGCAATATGGGGTCCACCAAAGCTGGCGTGGCAAATCCATGGAGATTTTTGGCTGACGTGTCGGGTGACGTGGTTGGTTGACCGGTCAGACTGCTGATGTGACAGGTTGCGTGGCTGCTGACTGTGCCGAACGGCTGACGTGGCTACTGATGTTGCGGGGTCGAGTTGCAGGAAACGGCGAGGAAGACACGTGAGGGCGTCTGTGCGCGTGGACAGTACTGGTGGTGGCTCATGCAGGAGCGTGCGGGCATGCAGGACGTCGGATTTTCGCCGGGTTTTCACCAGTGGATTCCTCTCGTCGTCCTCTTCACGGTAGTATGTTCAAAAACACGTTTTGAGAACTTTGATTTTTGAGTTTGGATCAAACACCCTCTTTTTCAAGAACTTTCAAGAACAAGCTCTGATACCAGTTGTTAGGAGATCCAAACATTCAAACACACACAAATTTACGTGGTTCGGCAACTTGCCTACTCCACGGAGCTACTGGTTTGTATTAATCAAGCTCAAAACAATACAAACAACAAAACAAGGAGGAGGAGAAAAAACTTCTCTACTCAACTCAACTCTCACCCTTAGCTTTCTCTGTGTTTCTCTCTATTTCGTGGTCTATATCAGCTATCAATGCACCCTCTATTTATAACTGAGGAGGGAGATAATTGTTCAACAATAGTAAACAAGTTAGGCACCCACCATTTGACTATAACCATATAAACCATAACTGCCACCGACCATCTGTGTCCACACACATAATAGCATGCAGTCTAAATTAATCCACAGCTTCACGATTTTTCATAAGGACAAAATAGATTTTATCCCATATTTTGTAGTTTCTACAGAGGTAATAAGGTAAGAACATCAATCTGAAGTTGGAAACATACCAAAACTGTCGCAGCAACTCATTCCATGATCCTGACCCAGAATTTGGGGAACGTTGCGTCCAATCGATTCACTTGTAGTGGATCGTGTTTCCTTATTTCCATGGCTCCATCCCATCTAGCATCTGCTGCATGCAGGTTTGACAAAACTACATAGTTCCCAATAGTCTCTGCTTGAATTTTATATAAATGGTCCGCTACAAAGCAGTCCAATTCCACTTCATGACGGATCCTAAACCATAACCGTCAGTCTCTTTCCCAAAACCAGGAAGCAATATTCTCGTCTAGAGATCCCCACACACATAGGCGGAGGCATGGCAAAGGCTGGGGTGTACTTTATCCCATAATTTTATCAATATTTTTTTATTAATTTTATGTAAAAAAATTCATAATTCTCAATTAAATTATTAAAAAATTTAAAAATTTACCTAAAACCTTTTAATATGATTCTTTAACTTAACTTAAAATTTTAGAATATTTGAAGAAATTTAAAAATTTAATAAAAAATTACAATTTAATCAGTTTTACGTTATTGAATATAATTTTTAATTTAATTATTAAATTAAGTTAAAATTTTATAAGAAATTTTAAAATATATTAAATAAAATTTGATTAAAATTCTAGGATAAACATAACTTTGCAATGCTAATAAAAAAAAAACTATTAAATAAAAATAAAATAACCTCACATCCCATGAAACAACATCTTGTTCCTCAATACCGTCAAAAGGAGCATAAGCATCATGGAATATATTGTTGCTGCTGGCTGTGGTTCACTTTTGATGTTTTCATCTGTTGAATTGACGTGAAACGAAATTCATAGTGCGTATGGTGATCCTTCAACTCCCTTTGATTCTTTTGTGGATTTCTGTTGGATTTTTATAGGAAACCTTGCAAGTACATTTCTTGACGGAGGTTGAGTAGTATGGAAAACAAGAAGACTGTTCGCTCTGTTCATTTCATGGTGCTGGCAATTGCCCCATTGGAGTCTTCATGGTGATTTATGTCCCACTGGGACGCAGTCGGGATGCAAAGCGAATGGTAACTGGGTTTGTATAAGGCGAGCTCATGGGTTATAAAATGTCAAAACCTCAAAAACCTACGGGTTTTTTTCATTAAAGACCAAGCAAATCCATTTCTCCATTTACAAATTTTTATAAAAAAAAAACTAGAAAAAAATAGAAAATAAAAATCCTAAACTGAAAAAAATAAAGGAGAAACTTTTTTCTCAAAAAACTCCAGCATCACATTGTTTTGATCATTCCTTCAGGGAAGCTGAAAGAGGGGAGCATTTGACATCATGTGAGAAGAAACGAAACAAAAGTTTCTTGTGGAATTAAATCGTAGTGAAGAAATTGAGGGCAGCGTATGCATGGATGGTGTGCTTTCAAAGCCCACAGCACCTGAAAGAAGGATTGCAGTCCTGCCTGAATGTGGATCATCCAATGTGCATATCCTGTATCAGGAATTGGCGTAATGGTTCCCCAACGTCTGGGATGACATTAATTGAGAGCTTGCCCGATATGTATGGATGGTGTACTTTCAAAGCCCACGGCTGCTGAAAGAAAGTTCGCAGTCCTGCCCGCATGTGGATAATCCATTATGCTTATCCTGTTCAGGAATTGGCATAACGGTTCCCCAGCCTCTGGGATGACATTGAGAGCTTGCCCAAAATGTCGTAAAACGTCTCACTGCCATCCCAAATATGATTTTGTATATCCCTCGTTTAGGATTGATCTCTCCATACTTGGTGGCATAGGTGAATACTGTGGCATTTTTTCGACAAAAAAAGATTTAAGAACTTCGATGGTAATGATTGCTTTTGTAAGTATTACCTCTGCCTGTTTCCCTTGGAACATGGCTCCTTCTGCGTTCATTTACTTTCATCTCGGAGAGTTTCATCTTTACACTCTTATAATGAATAGCAGTTTGTGTTGTGATGTAGCATACTGTCATGCAATAGTGCACGACACTACTCCTCGTATTCCTATGTGATACTTCATATAAAAATAAAAGATTCTTCCTTTATTTTCCCACCTTCGAATCCATCAACATCTCTCGCTTTTCACTCCCTCTAACTTTAAGAGAGAAGCCAATCTGCATCCACCGCTGTAAGAGAGGAAGGAAAAGATGCCGCCACCGACAGGACCAGGAGGAGGAGGAGGAACTGGTGGTGGTGAAGTAGGGCAACAGAGACAAGGACAGCAACAACAACAAGGAGGGATGGGGCAAGCAATAACAGGGATAATAAGGATGGCTGTTTTTTGGTATTTCATCTCTAAAATCATCTCTCCCAAAAAGGTCCCCACTGAACCTTCCATCCTAATCTCCAATCTCTTCGAAAAAGGAGAGTCTTTGGTATGTATTTTTCATGTTCTAGTGTTTTTTGTATTGTTTTCTGATCTGGGCTCTCTTTTTTCCTCTGATTTTTGTCTTCATTTTGAAAAAGTTTTGATCTTTCTTCCTGGATTGGTGCATTTTATTGTTGGTGTTAAAATTGCTGAGATTAAACAAAAATCGGAGATCTCCACGTAAGGGAGCTGTCTTCAACATGCTAATTTTGGTTTTTGAGCATCTATGTCATGAAAAGATTGTTCTGTTGTAAAATTTGTGAGCAGGTTCACAATTTTGGAATTTTATGCTTCTTTACCCAGTATTTTTCGACCTGTTGTAATGCGGAATTTTCCTTTACCTGGATATCACTGCCCTTGTACGCTATGAAATAGGATTTAGAAGGATTTGTGAGCGGTTGCCTCGTAGTGCGTTTGCGTGGCTGTGACTAATGCCAGTGCAAACTTCCATCTTGTCGTACAAGATGAATTGATATGATGAATAGATACTGCTGAATCAGGGGCATAGGGCTTATGTAGAACTAGGTGAGAATTAAAGAGAGAGTGTTTGTCCCCAGCCGGTTGAATGAAAAAAAGAGATGGAGAGAAGTCCTTGAGTGACCCCATTTAAAAGGTTAGGAGGTAAACTTTGTATGGCAAGCAGGAGCAGCCACTCATTGTTCAATTGAACTTGAGTGGCTATGCCTGTATAGTGGCATAGCAGGGAGGAACCTACTTACTCCTATTGATGATCTTTTAGGAGAGAGAGGGTTGTATCAGCTAGAACCCATCAAGTGGTGAGAACGCTTCCTGAATCACCTCACCTGCTGACCTTCTTTCAATTTTCAAGGAATTGAATCTGGAATAAGACAAGATTAGGTTATGATGAGAAGGTTTAAAGAGGTAGCTGGATTGAAAGTCTACTTCATGGTCTTGGGAGTCAGAAAGCACAGTAGATTTTGAGCCTTATGACTGGTCCTGACACAGTACAGGCCATCACTCTTTCAGTTGAGTTGTCGCGCCTTGAGGCAGTCCTTTCATTCCAGTGTTGTATGAAAAAAAGGTCTTGAATGTTTCTATGTTCTAGTTTTTATCATGTTGTCTTTTGATATAACGAAAGACTGATTTTTTAGCCCGGTTCAGTTAACCACATTTGGTATTCCTTTGAACTGTTTTTAGTGGGGTCTGAATTTTCAACATGGGAACCTTATGCTTGTTTTCCTTGTATTCTTGTAAAAGTTTGCAATCTATTCTAACTGCTATAACCTGTGAAGTGGGAGGTAGGAGTGTTTGCTTGCAGAGTTACCTTCCAAATGCTTTAAGCATAATACTGCTTACAAATATAATAAAAGGAAAGCAGTGTTTAATTCCATATGCTATGTTGCTGGAACGCATGAACCTATGCACATTTGAAGTATGTAATACAGTCATCTAAACGTTGTAATTTTTGCAAATTCATACCAAGTAGGCCGACTTTAATCTTCCTACAGACATCAGAAAAGACATGGATGTTTGCAGCAAAGGATTTAGAATATAAGTTTCACAAGATTAAGAAAAAAATAAAATGTAATAGAAATTTACATGTGGAAGAATTTTGTATATAGTAACTCTATTCAACTACCTTTTCCCTGTCATATATATGTTCATGACGTTGACATGCTCCTTTTGCTTGTGATTTATTTTGTTATGTAGCAGTCCTATTCTAATTGAATTTCATGTGCTTTTAGGATATGTGGTTCTATCTCTCCAAGCATGAAAGGTTTAATGACTTCTCTAATGAAGGCGCGCTTATTTGGCATGAAACGAGTATACCTTATGCTGTTTGGGGACCAGAGAGTACAAGGTCTCTTTCTTTGAAATACCATCCATCTGAGGCACTTTGTGTTGCAAGCACTGAATCTAACTTCATTTATCATATTTTCAAGCACAACTTATAGGATTATATTCTGAAGACGAATCATGATGCTTATATTTGTTTTCCCCGCATAAACCACCTTCATGTTCATAAACCACCCATAAATATGAAGGTGTTTTCTCTCTCAGGCATTGAAGCACAATGGCACTCTTTATGCCCACATTTTCTTTGCACATTCTGGATATCCACCAGATCCCAGTGATCCTGAGTACCAGCCTCTTGCTGCCTTTGGAAGAACACATCGTATGATTCTTTCCATGCACACCATGTTCATCTTTTCTTTCTTCATTTGATACCATATTGATTGATACAAATTCAATGTTAAAGTAGTTCTTCCTTTTCAATGATCGCAGCTGTTGTTACATACTTGCCCAAGTCAAAATCAGATAAAAGGAAGAGCCTGTTGGGGAATTCCAAAGACTCCAAGGAGGTTGAAGCAGCATCTCAGGTCTCTTCTTGGCTGTTGATCATTTTACAATTTTCCACATATGACCTTTATCAAAAAGAAAATTCAGTATTTCTTATATGTGTTTATGGTTGATATGTTTATGATAATTGCTTTAATAATAATGCCTGCTGAATCCTCTAAGAAACCAAGTCTTGTCCGAGATTTAGGGGCACCATTGTTCTCCGTGCCCATCTCTATCCTGAATAGTTCTCAGAATTTTGTTCTCTTAGCATTCTTAATTTTGTTGTTTTCTACCATTTGCCTTTTATTTCTTTTATGACTTTATTTTTCTTTGTAATGTCATACATTTACGTCGTCCTAACACAGATTTACGTTGATTGCTTCAGGTGGTTGATGATAGTCAAGCCGATTCTAACGATGATGGCCCTGTAGAATGGATTTCATACTGGAAACCTAATGTTACCATTAATCTGGTTGATGATTTCATAAAGTATGTTTCTTCTCATTTTCAAGGTTATGTAAGATTTTGTTTCTACCAGAAAAAAAAAATAGTTGAAAATAGGAACTTATGGATCATCTAATTATTTATTTCATAGCTTTATAAGTATTCAAATACTTTGTTTGGAAACTAAATAAGATTGGAAAAACACGAAAGAGGCTTCGCAAAATGCAGATGGGGATTTTCTTTTGCTTCTTTTTTTCATATATTTAAATTTTATCAATGCCCATATAGCTTATACCGACTCTCATTTCTATTTCTAATCATGATTATGCACTGCTTTGTGGGTAAGTAAGCAATTTTTTGCCCTTTATCTTTTCTCTGCAGATACCCCCATAATGCTGTACCTCCAAATATTGCTCCATGTATCCTTAAATGCTGGTATTTCTTCAAGTATAAATTTATTTATGTAGTGTTTCGTTTCCCTTCCCTGAAAATCTTGAAAGAACTTTGTTGGGTGTCATTTTGAAATGGTTCAAACAACTTAGCTGGCAAAGTTGAGCCCCTTCCTTTATCAATTCTGTACTTGCAAAATTTTATTGTTTCTCAGTGGAAGCTGTAGAGAAATTTACCAGCATGAGAATTAAAAAAAAGAAGTGATAATTCTCTTATGTTAATGGAAAGCTACTTTGCTGTTGTAGTGGCAAGTGTTTAGTTTGATTATGATACAACTAATTATATCTCCATGTATACGTGCAAACATAAATGACTCTCTGTACAATTACACTATATCTTGTGCGCATATAATGTACAGTTGATGACAATAAGTATATAAAAGTAGCAAAGTTGTGTTCAGAAAAAATTTATGGCATGCTTTTTAGCATTCAAAATTTATGGCATGTGTCAAAATAAAAACTATCATGTTGTCACTTTGGCTTTGAGTTCTTCACTTCAGATATGCAGGCTTGAATGTTGAGCCTACTTCAGGGAATTACTTCCCCACCCTATTCTTCAACGAGTTCTGGCTGCTTCGAGATAAATTTATCGCAATTAATGATACTGTGACGGAATTGACACTTAATTTGGAGGTGGGTCCTATAAGCACGACAAAATGGCAACTATTCCTGCAGATTGATCAGTCATTCCAGGTTCATCGTAGTTATGGAAGCATGCTTGAAGGCGAGGCTGATGAACTGAAGGTACCACTTAATTGTATTCAGATCACAATATGAAGTTGGGTGTTGGAATATGATACAATATTTCTACTTTTAATTTGAAATCCACTTAGTTAAAAATATTCTCACTTATCATTTTCATTCCAAAATTGTCTGAGATTAGAGACAACATGGAGTTGCTGAAATTTGATATAACTCCATTGTTATGTTCAAGTTGGTTTAGTTAGTTTCTAATTAGTTGACTTGGATATTTAAGCCATTGATTACCATGCATAAATTACATGTTACAAGGCATCATAGACTTCACCATCCTTTCTTTAGGTGGGAAGTAAATCCTTTTCCTAGGAGCTTGTTTTTCTAATTTAAAGTTTCATAGTGAGAATCATATGCTTCTGTTGTAACTTGCTTTTTAGAGTCGAGTTGCCAAATAATTGAAGTTTGTTGCCTGGTTAATTGATATATGATGGTCAAATTAATGATGTGACTGGACTCTGACACAAAAAAGGTAAATAAATATAAGTGACTGAATGTGTCAGAATAAATTTGATTGAGTGGAACATCATATAATTATAGCTTCATGAAGCTAGATCCTAGGTTTAAAAATTATGGTGAATTATGTGTGCTTCAGTTTGTTAACTTCAGTTTGTTTGTGTGCTTGCTATTTTTTAAAAATAAATATGGTGAATTATGTGTGCTTCATATAATTAGGTCAAGTTAACTTCAGTTTGTTTATGTGCTTGCTATTTTTTAAATCCAATGTGAAAGTTAGAAAAATTATGTGTTTCCTCAGTTTTCCATGTATTGATTAATTGATAATTTTTGCAGAGGGTGTTCTTGGAAGGAAATCCTTACCTCCTGGTGATCACAATGGTCGTTTCAATGCTTCATTCAGTGTTTGACTTCCTGGCTTTCAAGAATGATGAATTATGTCCCACAACAATAAAGTTCTCCTTAACTCTGGATTTGCTCTTTCCGCTGATGCCTTTTATGAGATGTATATGAAGTTCCTGCTAATTTTTTTTAACTCTTCAGATATCCAATTTTGGAACAAAAATAAGTCTATGGAAGGACTGTCAGCAAAGTCTGTTGTTGTGAGCTTTATATCTCAGCTCATTGTCTTTCTCTATCTGCTTGACAATGACACTTCATAGATGATACTTGGAAGTTCTGGGATTGGTTGCTGCATTGAGTTTTGGAAAATAGGGAAAGCTATGCACATAGAGGTATTGATCCCGATTATACATGCTGATTTGTTATACTGTCTGTGTGGGTGTCTGTGACTCCATGCAGCTGGCAAAGATTGATGCAGTTGCTATTGTTTTACAAATGTAAATAGTTTTTCAAATGAAAAAAAAAAAAAGTGGCTTATTTGTTTTGCATTTGTTACAACACGTATATTCAATCTTCCTTCACAACATTTATATTAGTGCGCACATTCTTGCTTCTATCTTTAGCTGCTCACATGCCCTTGTAGCACATAATGGGCAAAATTCGTTTTCTCATCTTCTCATTTTTGAATTCTGCATGTTAAAGTTGCTGATATTACATCCAATCTGCAGCTTGTATAAATGTCGGTAATTTTAGTTTCTGAGTTTTCAATTAAGCAAATTTCACAACTGTTCTCTTTTGTCTCCAGATTGATAGAAGTGGAAAAATCCCTATGTTGAGGTTCCGAGATCGCGAATCATATGCAGGGAATAAGACAAAGGAATATGATGACATTGCAATGAAGTATTTGTCCTATGTGCTCTTCTTCCTTGTTGCATGCTCTTCTGTTTACTCACTAATGTATGAGCGCCACAAGAACTGGTATTCCTGGATTCTTTCTTCACTCACCAGCTGTGTGTACATGTTTGGTAAGCTACTTTTTCATCCATCCGTGCGCTGTCCTCTAATTTTTTGCTTAAACGCTTCTCAACAAATTGAAAATTGTGTTACAGAACAGGAATTCTTAAAATGTTTTTCCAGCCTGCATACAGCATGGTAATATTAGGATCTTGACTTGAAAATATTACAATATTAGTAGCCTTGTGTAGTTGAGAATTCTGTTTTCAAATTGTATTTTGACTAAGGCCATGTTTGTTTCTCAAAAACTAGTTTTTGAGAAACTATTTTTCAAACTTTCCTGTGTTTATTTGTCATCAGAAAAGTTGGTCAACGAAAAACACTTTCCAGTCAGGAAAATTTGGCTTGGTTTCCAGGAAAGTATTTTCCTGGAAAATTTGGATGGAAAACACTTTCTGAAAGTTGTGAAAATTTTAGAAATATCATATTATTTGTTGATTATATTAAATTTGATCCTTAAACTTTTAATTGTTATATATATTTTGTTTTGAATATTTATTTTTTAATTTTATCTCTTAAAATTTAATTTTTATATTAACTTTGGTCTTTATTTTTATAATTGTTATTTATTTTTTCCTTATCATTTTTTTATTGAAATTTTTTATCTATCAAATTTGGTCCTCGTCTTTTTTATTGTTACTTATTTTATTTGAAATAATTTATGAAATGTTAACTATTATTATTTTAATTTCTTCATCTTTTAATTTTTTTTATTTTTTAAATTTGATCTTTATTATTTTGATTATTATTTATTGTATTTGAGATAATTTATAAATTATTTTTTTTTTTCAGTTTCGTTCTCATTCAATCTTTTAATTTGTAAGATTTGATCTTCGTTATTTTAATAAACTTGAGAAAAATAAAATATTAATAAGTTATTTTACAGTGTATTTTTCATGATATAACCAAACACTGGAAAATGTTTTCCAACTTATTTTTCATTACACTACCAAACATCAAAAAATAATTCACTTTCAAAAAGAAAATTACTTTCCTGCAAACAAACGGGTCTAATAAAAATTCTAAAATTATTTGACTTGTAAAGCCGGTATGGTTGTAGATTTGAATCTAGTATATTTTTGTTATACTTTTTTATAGATATTGCTGTTGAGCTTTCCACATATTGTCATTTTTGTTCTTACATGCAAGCGATGCAATAAGAACTACTAATCATTAAGTTAATTTCTCATATTGTTAAGGTCACGATCTCTAGATTTGTCATCAGCATGTTTTCTTGTAGACGTCTAGGTTTAGTTACCCAAATAAAATTCAGTTTGTCATGGTAATGAGTTTATACCAACTTCATACATCATTTTGTATTAATAATTACTTCATTATTGCAGGTTTTATCATGATGTGCCCTCAGTTGTTTATAAATTATAAGCTGAAGTCTGTGGCACATCTCCCATGGAGGCAGATGACATACAAGTTCCTTAACACCATTATTGATAATCTGTTTGCATTTGTCATCAAAATGCCAACATTGCATCGGCTATCTGTCATCCGAGATTGTGAGATATAATCAGCATTCCACTTTTTCTCTTTCCACAGTCATGATACTAATGTCAATTAGCATTTACACTGGATGGCATTAGAATGTATCACTATCATCCCTTTTCACGTTGATTACCCTGATATATCCTTAGCCCACTGCATCTCTTCTGTCCTGAGCTTCAACCTGAAGCCTGAAGACAATAAAAACGTTGTTGCTCACAAAGTAGCTTTGCACCTTTGCTGTTGCCAATGTTGCACTACGATTCAGACAATGAAATTCTCCCAGTATTGAGGAGTGTAGAAGTGCACAAGCCATTAGCATTAGTGAAACTTGAAAGCCAACTCCTGCTGCATGGATAGTCAATTCAAATACTTGTTTGAACAAGATTATTTGATTGTGGTAGTTTTAAGGGTTAGAATACCCATTTCCTGGCAATCTAATTTGGTTTGATGTGAAAAACATTGAATCCCGTTGCTTAAATTGTCCTGTATGTAATGTGCTTTGTGAGTATGATTCAGTCATGCACTTCTCTCACATCATTTTCTTTTGTCTTGCTGATCTTATATGTCTGATATACCTATATCCGAGGTGGGCTTATCCAGTGGACAAAACTCGTGTAAATGAATTTGGTTTTGGTGGTGAGGATGATCAGGCATCGTCTGGTGAAGTAACTCCTGCAAAAGAGGAAGAGAAGAAGACCAACTGAGCTAATTTTTTGTCAAGTCCTTTGGAACTAGAGCACATAACTAAGTTCATAGGATCTTTCTGACTTTTTGCTCCTTTCTTTTTGATAATTATCATAGAATGTTGATCCTGAGTTGGTGGTTATATGTCAATGGTAAATTCTCTTTAGGATTTGTCTTGATTGCAAAGTGATGATGGAATCCCTTTCCTGGGTTATGCCAGTTCCACATATTATTACTCTCAATTTGTAGATGAGAAAGGGATGCTAATTATGAACAATCCTGCTTCGAGCACAGCCGTTGTACAATACATTGAAGAAATGAACCTTCATGCTTTAGGTTTTCCAGGAATTTGTTTCAGACTAAATTGTATAATTCAAATTGTTTTTTGAATTTATATTATTTTATACCATTGAGATTTTTATTTTATACAATCTAATTATTGTAAAAATTTAAAGTGTAAAATAGACGGTGTTTTCAAACTTCTTTCCTATTCATTTGTTGTCCCTTTAAAAAAGAATTGGGGTATAGTTATCAAAACATAACTTAACTTAGTGGTGGACCCGACTAAATAGTTATATTTGAATTGACTTGGTTTAACTTAAAATAATTTAAAAAAATTAAAAATAAATATTTAAAGTGTTAATATTTTATATTAAAAAATTAAGAAATAACCTATATGAATATATGAATATAGACTATATATATTATAAATAATAAAGTTTAAAAAATTATTTCAAAATTTTTTTTTATTCCACATTAAAAATATATTATATTATTATTTTAAGTCAAAATATTTAAATTAAAAAGGTTTTTTATCCCACTTTAAAAAATCATAACTTCTGTTTTATGAATATAGAATATATATACTAAAAGATATTAAATTCCTCATTGATAAAACAAAATATTTATATTGTGGATTTTAAAAATAACTAATAACCAGCTAAAAAATATGAAAAAAAAAATCTCTAGTTAGGAGAAAAAACACATTTGAAAAAAAGATTTCTATCTAGTTTTCTGTATCAACTGGGTTTAATCATTCTTTTATTCTCATTAGTCTTTTACCTTATCCAGACCAGTCTAATCATTAGGTCAACCGAGTCCCGAGTCAACTTATTGGGCCGATATAGGTTTAATGACTATAATTAGAGCAAATGATAGGTTGTCCGTCCTTTTAAAAAATTATAAAAAAATAAATAAAACTAGACCTAATATGTAAACTAGCTTGCAAGGCACACATGTCTAGACTAGTTTCTTCTCTTTTTTCACTCGAGCACATTGGGCTACCATGAACATGTGCAAGGGCTCTTTTTTTTTTCTTTTTTTTTTAATTTTTCTATTTTATATTTGAGTTAAAAAAATTAATAAAAAAATCATTAAATCCATGAACCGAGTTGCAAATTTAAAGAGTTAGTCCGAAGTATCCGATCTATTATTATTATTTTAAATGCTTTTTTTATCCCTCAATTTTTAAAAATATAATTTGTGATATCTCACATCAAAAGTTAACGTCTAGAGCCAGGGCTTTATAAGTAGTGCTAGTTGTTGGCCTGTTATACGTATTTTAAGACATTAACATTAAAAATAAACTCGCATTACCCTGAATATCAAGAACAGAATACCAAGAACAAAACTATAAGTGTAACAAGGCTTAAAACGAACAATATACAATAAATTAAATCGGATTATTATATTTTTTATATTAAATATATTTTTTAAAATATAAAAATATTTTTTGATATTAATATATTAAAAATCTTAATTTAAAAATAAAAACAAATTAAATTTTAGCAAACCTGCACTTAAATAGCTCTCTCAAACAATGATGTAATCCTCTCACGCCCTCTTCCAATCAACACATTATCTAACTCGCTCATTTCAACCCATCAAAATCAGATAATTTACATATTATATATGATATTAAATATAAAAAAATCCAAGAAATCATCATGGACAAAATAAATTTTTTAAAACCTGAACCCATATTCTTTTTATTTTTTTAAATTATAATTTGTGAATTAAACATTTATTTTAAATTTTTAAAAAATGTCTCAAGCTTCCGATTAGATTCTCAAGGAAAAAAGACATTCGGTCCAACCTTTTGGGATCTGAAAAAAGAATTGAATAACTATCAGAAGTAACAGACCCAAACCCGAAAACCCTTTGAGCAAAGTCTTGGATAATGGATCATTTTTTTTGGGCACTGTTTTGCATTGTGGGCAGAGGCCCCCCTCTGGCCTTTTCTTCCACTATTCCTATCTCCATAGGACCTTAAGACTAACCACAATCCTGAGACCCGCAGCATTCAATTAGCTCACCCTCGTGGAAGGACGTGATTGAATTCGCCTCTCCCACCTCGTCAACCACATGAAGAAAAATGGCCCGCAACAAGCCATGGATGGATTGAATAGCCGCTCCCATGATTAAAAACACCCATCAACAGACGCTAGCTAAAGAAAAATAATGCAACGAAGAGGAAAAGGCCTGGCAACCACATGAAACTTTTAGACCGCATTACAAGTTCGAAATATGCAACCATCCATCATGCCAAGCACCGCCGCAGAGCTCCATCAAAACAGTAACTGATAAAAAAGTGGCTTTTTTCTTGGACATGGTTCTATCCCTAGGGGTCTATTCTCTGCAAGTTGTGTGTATTCAAAAAAAGAAAATATGGAAATGCCTCAAAAGTTTTCTCAGTGCTTTGTCGTTAAGAGTTCATGCCACTGTTCTTTTCTATGGCTGTCCCCTCCCTCCTCTCACCTTGGAAATTCAGACGTTGGCAGAGCCTTCTGCCTGGTTTGGGGTGTACTTCTTCATAAGACTGGCTAGCCGAGCATCATACTCTTTCTCCATTTCAAGTTCTTCCTCCAAGTGCCTCCGCTTCATTGCAGTCATCTTCTCACCATGTTCTTCAATCAAGCTATCCCTCTCAGCCACATACTCCTCCATCTCTTTGTCCTGAAGCTCTATAAATTCCTCAACTTTTTCCACTCTATATCCAGAAACAACAAGCAAAGAAAAATGGAACATTAACAATTTCCTACCAAAGTTACCATAACAGTGATCATCAGGTTGATCTAGAGCCTGTATATGGTATAACTAATTTCAAACAGATACTGGAAAGAATTAAGCAACCATATACCTGCTTCTATATTCCTCGGTATTGGAAGGATTTGCATTTAACTCCTTCACCTGCTGTCGCTTATCCTGCTGCAGTTTCTCAAAATCCTCTTCTTTTGCCTCTCTTTGATCACGGATTGTTTGGAGTTGCTCCTTGAAAAATTGCTCTTGGAAATCCAACTACACAAAAATCGGAGTTCATCAAATCAGATGAATTCTTCAGTGGCCAACATTTATTCAACAACCACATGATAGAGTTCATTGGAGAATTGAATATCAGCCAAAGTGAGATAAATTTCTCAAGCATAGTCACAGAGAAACAGTAAACTGTCAAAAAAAATTATAAAAAATTGGCTTCTAACTGCAGAATACATTTAGAAATATTTCATGCTTTTTAAAAAAAAATCTTTATTTATTTATTTTCCCCTCCATTGATATTTCAGTGAAGTAAAGCAGGAAACCAAGCATATCAGCAAGATGTACAGGGCTAGCATTTACAAGAGTAAACAGTCAGTTTTACGGGATTCTACATGTCCCTTTCATGAACAGTCAAATCACAGGTTTTATTAAAAGTACATAACATGCACACAACAGCATCGAGTAGCATACATCAGTTGCATGTGTAACTATTTCATAGGACAGACAAAATTACATCCACTTAATAATAGCAGTACCTCTTCCTTATTCTGTTCATGATGCATTTGGGTTCTCTGCCTCACAATGCGATTTTCTTCTATTGTCTTCCGCAGCTTCTCAGCCACTATTCCACAATATTTTTCAAGTTGTTCTGAATGCCTTTGTTCTTTAACAACCTTGTTCTTCAGGTAGATGAGTTGCTGGTTGTCCTCAGCCATTTGCCTGATTTGGTTGACAACCATCTCATGGTATGACCTCAATTCATATTTCAGCCTCGACTTCCCTACTCAGCCAACATAGAATGTCAAACCAATCATAAAATATATAAAGACATCAAACATAACTGCAAGGAAAAGCCAAATTAAGTATGAAATGAAATTGTTACAATAAAAGATTCCTTGTGGAATGTCTGGGACTATACGTGTCCAGGAGCATGGGTGTTTCAGTCTGTGTGTGTGGGGGGGGGAGGGGGGAGAGAGAGAGAGAGAGAAAGAACCCTGAGAATGCTGATTGAAGAGGTCCAAGTCTTCCTTCAGTGCCATGTAACCATAGAGCTGGCGCTTTCCACCCTGATAGAATAAGACCCGGCGACGATCCCAAGCATTTCTATCAGTTCCCTGCTCAGCAAAATGCTTATGCAAGCGCTCAGCTTCTAAATATCCCCGTGCAGAGCTCTCAAAGATCAGAATACTCATCCCACGGTGACCCTGCGGACCATAAGAGTGTCTAGCCTTCACAGCAGCATATCCGCTGAAGTAGTCAAGAAGCTCTTGATTGCCCATTCCAAGCCACTGAAATCCAATTCAATACACGGATGTGTTAGTTAGTGCTACTGAATTAAAAGCAAATCTGTTATGGATTAGCAAAAATTTAACGAAGTCTAAAAGAAAGGTTGAGTCCCACAAATTCAATCACAGCAGAGAAAAGAATCGTTTGATGGTACCTTATCATTGTCATCCTGCTCAAGCCTCGTATTCATAACAATAACCATTGGAGGCCAAACAATTTCATGATCTTTCTCATCATCCTTTAAACCTTTCCATTTGCCAAACACTTCACCAGCTGGAATAACTGAAGTTCCCCTCCTGCTCAACTCCTCATCCAAAAGTTCTGCAAGCTCCCTATGTAGCTTTACCCTTTTAGCTCCTTTTGTTTTGGCATGTGTGATCAAGGGCTGCAGGCCTCTGTACCAGTCAATAGCACCAGGACCACCTTGACATGCTGGACAGTGCCACTGCCTTGCTGGTTCATTTATCTCTTCAATGGACAAACTATCCAAGCTATCAAAGAATTTCTTGAACCATCTGCTCTTCTTGCGAGTCTCATGACTTTGCTGACTTGTATCAGAGTCAAAATCCTCGCTTAAAAGCTCATCATCAGTATCATCTAAGGAGTCACCATCATCTTCATCATCTTTGTCATCATAATCATCATTTTCCTTCTTGACCTCATCATTCTCTTCTTTTTTCTGATCTTCTGAACTCCTCAGGGGAGGAGCACCAGCCCTAGCTTGCCAGCTCCATCCATGCTCCAGAGGTGGACGGATTACTGGTTGTGGGGCTGCGTAGTTGCTCTGCATGCCCCTGTTCAATGTTTGGGGCCTTGCAGCTCCTCTGCCAGTTGGTCCCCTAGGATCAACAGGCTGTGGAGACCAGGCATTGCCAGGATTCCTTCCTGATCCACCATTATTCCTCATGCCTAGCTTCTGTATCACATCAGGATTTCCCCATGCTTTGTTATTAGTGTTCTGAGAACCCCAGGGTTTTGCAGCACTGCTTCCAGCTCTGTTCTTGGACTTCTTTGCAATAACCTCCCATTCCCCATCATCTTGTGCAGAATCCAGACCAAGGTCTGCCACACCCTGACTCAACTGTTCAACAGCAGGACCAGAGGCTTCTGCTACATTTTTTCCCTTGGATGATAAGCTCGTATTTGCACTGGAACCAAAAGGCTTTCCACCTCCCCTTGAACCCATCTTCACCAAAAATGTGTGCTGAGAAAAAATGGAAAAAGGAAGTCACCAAAACAGATTTTTTAAGCACCGTGCTGTCCTACTCTGAAGGTTAAAATTTCAATAACCTTTTATTACTATTACTGTACTGCCTTCCAGCAGCCTTGCAAAGGTAGTTACTTATATGATGAAACCTGAAACAATTCTGCAAGTCATCAACCTCCTCAATGGGAGGAGAAACACTCACCACTCATTTCTCCGAATCAAAATGCAACTTCAATAATTGGGAACAAAACAAAAGACGAAACACTAACTCAAATCGCCATCAAACTTGTCATTCGTTAAAAATACAATCTCAGAAAGGGAAGGTAATGGGAAATTTTTTTAGACCAAGCGAGAGTGAATGAATGCTACAAAATGACCTCGGCTCAAAAAATGAAAACAAGCAACTATTTGATTACTTAACATCATTTTCATTTGGAAACAAAATACAAGCTGTCAACTTATAGGTAAAATCTGCAAAACACATTTTCCCTCCTATTAACCCAAACTTGATAAATAATTGAAAGTTCAAGGCTCCAGCAATGACACTACCACTAGTCAAAGTTGTCAACTAACAAGAAAAATGCTAAATTACAGCCAGGTTTCGTAGAGCAGTTTCTCAACAAAAAGTGTTAATTTGATGTTTTTGGGATGATTTTGTTACAAAAACGTCAGAGCCTTCAAAAAGCACTAAAAAAAAGGCATTTATTTGATGCCTTTTCAGTTCAAAATCTCATTTAAAAAAGCACTTGCACCACATTAGCAAACACATAATAACATCAAAATTGCATTTCTTAAACAAATAGCAGAAAACCCTAAAAACACATAATAACATCAAAATTGCATTTCTTAAACAAATAGCAGAAACCCCTAACCCCTAAATTAGAAGTCACCACAGCCATTAATTCCATGTGTCTGCTTCCTTTATCAATATCATTCACATATTTACTTAATTTCCACACCAAAGAAAAACCCTAAACGCTGCCATAGACACAGACACATCACTGCATTTACTAAACCACAAATCAAAAAAAACAAAAGAGAAATCGTACGCAGGATAACAACAAAATAAAACGAGTTCAAAAAAATAAAAACAAAAATAGCTTAAGTTCACATTATTTTCTTCCTAGACGCATAACACAAACGAATAAAAAAATAAAAAATCATTTCAGACTGTTTTCTTAAAAAAAAAAAAAACCAAAAATATCACTCACCAGTTCTCTGTCTCTTGAAGACATTTTCTTCAGGCAATGTTGATTAATGAGATCAAAGTAAAATAAGTGGCAGAAGCGATAATCGGAAGAAAATACGAGGAGATGTACCTGATAACGACGGAGTTCGCGGAATCCGTCGGAGGTTGAGGATGACGCGCCTGGAAGACAGAAAGGAGAGGAAAAGAGCGTGTAGTGTGAGTGAGAGAGAAGCGAAAGAGTGAAGACGCCGTCTTATACGTACGGAGAGACACTGCGAGCCCTGTCTGTCTGCCCCGGACCTCAAATTTTTATTCGCTTTGCTTTTCCTTTTTTCTTTTTTTCAAGCTGAAAAATATATTTTAGATTTCATTATTATTAATAAAGTTATTAAATTCAGTTCACCACCTTACTTGTCTGGGGGTACGAAGAAAGGAAGTTGATTCTTCTTCCTGGGTCGATGGACGGACTGTAAATTCGTTGATGATAATTTAATTTGGGTTAATCTATAGTAATATAAAATAATGTTTTTTTAAGATTAATTTATATAAAAAAATTACAATAATATTATTTTATTGATCAGGCTATTACTTTACTGGCCGAGTCACAAGTTGAGTCATTAAATTAATTAAGTTAATTGTCACTCAAATTGTTAGAAATATGATCTGGATCAAGTTTTGAATTAGCAAATCACTGAATAACTCTTGAATTTAATAACAGCTAAATTAATTAACATTTATTCTAGTATTTGGACACGTGATGTGTTTAAAGCTTCATAATTTAATAGGAATTGCTACAAATTTTGAATTTTTTTTATTAAGTAAGATCACATATCAAAATTATTATTATTTTCAAACAATGGAATATTTTTCTTTTATATTTAGAATTAACAATGGAATGTTTTTCTTTTATGTTTAGAATTAAATAAGTCATCCATGAAAGAATAAATATGTATGAATATCAAATTTATTTATTTACTCGACTCAAAAATAAATTATGTATTTATAAAAAAATAAATATATATATATATATATTGAAATTAAAAAAAAATTTATATGGGTCATGCATACACCATTAACAACGAAAAAAAAGACTATGTTAGGAGAGTAGAGAATGGTGGATGGAGTTGAAGAAGTGGTGAAAAGTAAAAATTATAGTTACAGCCATCCATCATGTGTGGTTGTTAACTAGATAAATTAATATTTGAATCAAAATATCTCTTTAAATATCTCTCTCAACTATCTTAATATAAATATATATGATCTAGCTAGCTAAACTAGAAAGTAAAATGTTTACTTATAAATAAGGCTTAACCTCATTGATTATAACTAGATTAGAACGAGACCTCTTTTGCACTCTATTTGTTAAAATTGGATAAAAATTCTAAAAAGTTAGCCATATTGAATAGTTGATCTTTGCAAGCAATGAACTTACAAAAGAAGAAAAAAGAGAGAAAAGGGCCTAGTTATGTAACAAAGAATTTCTTCTTTTTTCTAAAAAAAAAAGGAATTAGAGGATGTATGCTTAAAGTTTGAAAGCAACTAGCTTCATAAAAACATATATTATAAGATCTAACTGGTCTTGAGTTGGTCTCATGCAAGACAAGAAAAGAATGGTTTAGGGTTAAGAATGGAACTTTTATGTTGTTTTTCATTTGTCAAATTATGTCTTAATCTATCCCAATGAGTCATTAAAGTTAAACCTCAAAAAACCTCCTCTAAATTCAAAAGGTGCAATGATTTTCATGCTTCCAATAAGCACTCATATGTGTGAAAAGGTTGAGAATGAAATCACGACAAAGCAAATCATAAAGTTGCTTAAATGTTGCTAATGGAGTGGAGTGAGTTGGTTTGAGTAAGGTAATGAGATGTCAAGATATGAACAGATGGAATTGCAAGTGGTCACAATCACACTTACAAACATTGAATTATATAATTATAATTTGGACTAATCATTAATTGAGATATAATCTAATACAATTAAGCTAAAAATAAATAAATTGATAGTGTCAAAAAAACATTACAAACTTATTTGTGAAGGTGGGATAACATTCAAGGAATGGGAGATGTATAGTATTGTGGGAAAGCATAAGATGAAGAAATATATATAGATATTGAAGAGGATATTGATAATCAAATCCTTGTCTATACTGGAAAAAAAAGGATAGAAATAAGTAGAATTTGCACTAGTAGTGGTGCCATTTACAATTGTTGTATAGATAAGATAATGATTGTTTGTTCCTCTATACACATTATATTAGGCCTACAATTGAAAAGGAGATTACTTGTAATGCAATTATTTTATATTTTAGAACATTTTGAAGTGAAAAGGCATGGTATAAATGTGTACACTAACCATGAGATATGTGTAATTTGGAGAGTACTTAGTACAAAAATCATGTATTAAATAATGATCGAGCAACATATATAATAAAGTTATAAATATTGTGTATGTAGCATTAGGTTAAGTAAATTAGTTGTACTATTATTTCACACAAAAACATATTAAATTGTGATTGATCTTAACAATATTGATGGATGATTTTTTATATGTTATTTGTGTGGAGTTTATTATAACCCATTTTAGGTTATTTCACAATTCACAATTTTTTTCTCTTAAAAAATAATAAAATACAAAAAAATTATTACAAAAAAAAAATAACAGTGAAAAAATATGTCAATGCGTTTAGAAAAGACTAAAAATTGGTTGAGAAAGTCTAAAAATTCAAAGATTGAAATTTGATAGTACATTATTGATTGATGAAAGTCCTGTTGACAAAGAAAATTCAATTTAGGAAAGAAAAGTCCAAAATCAAACATTTATAAACTCAATTAAATTTTATTAAAGGTTTAATTGAATTTATGGAGGTTTTTATTACAAGAAAAATTAATTTTGGAGTTAATTTGGGCTTTAATTGAAGAAATTAAAGTTTTGTGGTTAAATTATAATTTTTTAATGTTAATTTGGCCAAATTAGAGGCTTAATTGCATAAATTTGGCCAAAAAGACATTAACAAAGGACACCCACTTGTTAAGCTGACTCGTGGCCTCCCATGTGTTGGAGAAATGGAGGAGATGTGTCTCCGCGGGCAGTCGTTGGGCGGCAGCACAGTGGTCGCTCTAGCCATGTCTCTTCCCCTATTTTGCTATAAATACAAGGGAAAAGGAGCAGAGGGAGAGAACGACTGCCTCTAGCTTAGAAACGTCACCATTGCACCTCCTCTTCATCGCTACCATTAGCAGCAACTCATCAAGCAGAAGAAGAAAAGAAAAAAATAGAAGTTCTTGCCTCCGCACAAAGAAAGAAAAAGGAAAAGGAGAAGTAGCACACCATTGTGCCCCAGCCACCACTAACAACCTTGTTGCCATTGCCACAATCACTAGAAGCACCATGAGCCATTACTGGTAAACCTCCTTTCCTTTTTCTTTCTTTTTTTTCTTCTGTATTTTCTTTTCCAGTGTTCACATTGCATGTGAATAGTGGAGAACCCACTGTAAATGGTCTGGCATACTCGACCCAACCTAAAATGTTTGGGTTGGGTTCGACCCAATTTTAAAAAAAAATCTAAATAATGCTTAAAAAAATTACAATTTTTTCATGTATTTTTTTTTACTTTTTTTGCTTAATATCGGTTTGTATTTTACGTTGTAAAAATAAAAATCCAGTATTACAATACCTATTTTTTGTCAAAAATTCCAAAAATACAAAAAAAATTTAAAAAAAAATATTTTTGTGCATAAAGCCAAGTATCTCAAAACTAAAAAATTCATAATGTGTTTTTTATACACAAAAAAATAATGTTCTATCATGTATTTTGGTTTTAATAATCAGTTTATTAAAGTCAAGAGAACATTAATCAAAATTGCAAAAACAACAACAATTTTATTTTGTTTTGTTTCGGTATCAAGGATTGTAAATTTATATGTAAAATGTATTTCCAATATTAAAAAATGTATTTGTACAAAAATCACGACAGAATGGCAACTCCAATGGGACCCTGTGGACTATGCTTTGTTTTTGTCTAATTTTTATGTTACTGTTATGGTTTGAGTGTTTATTTTTAATATGCAGTTTTATTATTTGCTCATACGTTTTAATTTTGTACATATTTGATCATATATTATATAGAATTGCTTCATGCATAATTCTTTTTATGAGAGGAAAAACTTTAGGTTAAATGGGGGACTAGCAGCTTACCTTATGACTTTTAGTCAAGATTTAAGTTTGTGTAAACCCCAACTCTTTAGTGAGTGTTTAAATTGGTAATAATTGGTTCATACACCATCCTATTATCAATCAAGCCCTCATATTGCCTTCACAATGGTGATCATTAGGACAACAAGAGACTTTTTTATAGACTAAATAGATAATCTACCCTTGTCAAGCATAAAAGAATTAGAACTTGCCTTTAGATTGTATGCTCTCTATGCTTTGTTTTGCATCAAAACAAACCTTTTCAGAAGCATCTTGAAATCAAGACTTGTGAGTAACATAATGGTCATCACTCGGGAAATTTTCATTGTAGAGTTTGGGTAATAATCAATATTTTTGTTTCATCATGCAAGAGTTACGATCATATATTACCCCTCGAAAGGTGAGTTCATCATATAAAACATACTCATACGTTGAAGCCTGTATGCTTCTAGTTTGGAATAAAAGGTCCCCTAATTCTGTTCTTCTCTAGAGTTAAGAGCTACCAACATTTAACAGTGGCAAGAAAGATTTGCTCAAGCCTCCAATCCAAAGACACAACTTGTAGTAATAAGATTCTCTGCTTCAAATGGATTTAGCAAGTGACCTATGTCGAGATGTTATCTATGAAATGCTGACACACTCATCAATGAAGATTGTGGGGAAATGTAAGCTTCTTTCTAAATAACACAAGTTAACCTGCAAATCTCTTTTTACAAAGTTACACGGCTAAAAAACCAACATTGTCTCTGGTTTCCTTATCCAAAGCATAATCAGGAAAGAATATCATATTTATTTTATTTCAACTGATGCTTTGAAGACCCATACATAAATATCCTTTGATTTTCTTTCCGAATACATGGAGATTGTGTCATCAATAAATCAAGAGGTTCTACTTTATTGTGCACATAATGAATCATATTATTATGTGTGTGACCCTTCTATTTAACAATATCAAAATATTTCAAATCCCAAAACATGATATGATACTATAGAATTTAGCCTAATGATTGAAAGGTCAAAACCTTTACGATACAAGATTGTGAGATTCTCAAAGCCCAAGTTTCACTCATATAAAGAATTCTATATGTACCATTACATTAAAGTCAAGTTGTTTGAATCAGCAGCTTGGAAATGGAAGTTATTGGATAAAGTGAGGTTGCCTCATGAACAATCCCTTCATCACATGACAATAGTATCCATGAATGACATACTTTGTTGGCTCACTTGAAAGAGAAACATCTTTGCATTTGATGTAAAAAGGGAGTGTCATTATTTGTTCACACTTCCCCTACCAGCCTTTGAGAATAACGATAACAAAAATATGAGACTTACCATATACAAAGGAAAGCTTGCATGACTTGCATCGATAGGGAGAGCAATCTCATGGAAGTATAGATCTTGGGAAATCATGACAGAAAACAATGGAGTAAGAGGTATTCATTAAACATAGGGGTTTTCACAAGGAAAGAACCCCATGTGAGTCCGTTGGCCTTTTGCAATGTTGATGTTATCCTGATAGGAGAATATTATTTTACTATAATATTCTTTAATTTTAAGACCGAACACATCGACATACTATGATTAGGGAAAGGTCTATCCATGGATGCTTTCCATTCCAACTCACCTTGGCCACCAAGAAAAAAAGAAGCACAATTAGTTCATTACCCCCCAAGGCATAATCCTCTAAACGAAATAATCCAGATAAGATGTAAAGAATTGTGAGAGCTTTAAAGATTAAGCCTAAAAAAGTTAGTGAGCAAGAAATAGGTAGATTTTATAAAGAATCATATCAACGATCATATCATCAATAGGCCATCACTAGTGAGTAACAACAAGACATGAATGACTGTTGAAGAGGTTATTTAGAAGTGTTATGTTATCAATTTTGTTGTCCATCATTTTGTTTTGGGATCACATCTCACTTTTCAATTGATTATGCTTTGTTTTTAGTCTTATTATTCTCTTGAAATAAAAAGATATTTCTTTTAAAGTTTATTTTGACAAAAATATTTTGATTGAACTTTAACATGTAAAATTAAGACTAATCAATCATGAATGATTAAAAGCGTTCTAATTCCATAAATAACTTGATGTTCACTAAAATGGCAAGAGGTGACCGAAGCTCACACCATAAAATTGAATCACACATCATATAGCTAAGTTTTAGCAATATGTATAATGACACGCAGTGGATTTAGTGGTTATGTACTTATGAATCAAGACTTTTACAAGTCCAAAACATTATGCTAAATAAGATCAAAATTTATCAGTTTTAATGGCTCTTGCTTGAAATGAGAAAAGGTCATTTTTATTATTCCTTCACTATCTAAAATTATATCTTTTGCAATCCCTATTTAAGCCAGAATAATTTTCTTTTCAAAAAAACCCTGATTAGGATCATATCTCACATTAGGGTGTAAACAATAGATATTTTGAAGACATTGATATAATCAATAAAAAAGGAAAGATTAAGAATAAATGTCCAATGATTGAGAAAAGGGCTAAAAAATAACTAACAAATTAGTCGAGGAAGTCTAAAAATAGAAAGATTGAAATTTGAAAGTATATTATTGACTAATGAGAGTCTTGTTGACAAAGAAAATTTAATTTGGGGAAGAAAAGTCCAAAATCAGACATTTATGAACTCAATTAAATTTTATTGAAGGTTTAATTGAATTTATGAAGGTTTTGATTGCAAGAAAAATTTAATTTTGGGAAGAAAAGTCCAAAATCAGACAATAATGAACTCAATTAAATTTTATTGAAGGTTTAATTAAATTTATAGAGGTTTTGATTGCAAGAAAAAATGATTTTGGAGTTAATTTGAGCTTTAATTGAAAGAAATTGTTAGAAGGTCAAATTATAATTTTTAAAAGTTAGTTTGGTCAAATTAGGGGCCTAATTGCATAATATTGAAGTTTGATGGTCAATTAGGGACTTAATTAAAGAAATCTTAAACTAAGGACCAATGAAAAAGGCACATAAATAAAAAGGCTGCAATTAAATCGAACAGGGGTCCAATTGAAGAAATTAGAAATTTATTGCTCAATTAAGGGTTAAATTACACTAATTTAATACCAATGATCAATTTGGAAAAGGTGACTAACTTCGGGGCGACTATTTGAATTTGGTAGGGATGTAATTGAATTAATTTTTATAATCAAAATTATAATTGAAGACTCGATTGAACAAATCAAAAATTAAGGACCAATGTGAACTTTACACATTTTGCTTCCTTTTCCTTTTAAATAAAAAAAGAAAATGGTGCTATTTTGTCTAAAGCGTTATCATTTCATCCACTGTTCATAAAAAAAGACTCGAAATGGTGCCGTTTTGAATGGCATTACAAACTTTCTTCTTCCCCTGGACATGCAGAGAAACAGGGGAAGGGAACTTTGACACATTTCTTCCTCTAAAAGGCTTACAAAGACGCCGACTAAGGACACCCACTTGTTAAAATGACCCGTGGCCTCCTACATGTTGGAGAAATGGAGGAGACATGCCTTCTAGGGCAATTGTGGGGTGCAACACAGTAGGCACCCCAATTATGTCTCTTCCTTTGTTTTTCTATAAATATAGTGAAAGATAACAAAAGAGAGGGCATAAGACAGAAGGGAGGAAATAAAGAGAGAAAGAAAAAAAATAGAAAGAGGAAAAGAGAAGAAGTAGAGAAGAGAATGAAAAACAAAAGAGAGAGAGAAGAAAAAAACTAAGAGGGGCAGAAGGAGAGAACGACCACCTCCAGTTTAGCGGCGCCACCAATGTGCCTCCTCTCCATTGCCACCAGTAGCATCAGCTCGTCGAGTAGAAGAAGAAAAGAAAAAAAATAGAGGCGAAAGCCTCTGCATAAAGGAAAAAGAAGGAGAAGCAGCGTGCCACGGTGCCCCAGCCACCACTACTAGCACCGTTGCCATCGTCACAATTACTAGAAGCATTGTAAGCCACTACAGGTAAGCCTTTTTTCCTTTTCCTTTCTTCTTCTTCTTCTTCTTCTTCTTCTGCTGCATTTTCTTCTCAACTGTTCACGTTGCATGGGAACAATGAAGAACCCACTATAAATGAGCTGGCAGACCCAGCCCAATCCAAAATGTTTGGGCCGAGTTTGGCCCAATTCAAAAATGTTTTCTAAAAAATGCTTAATTTTTGTTTATTTTTCTACTATTTTTTGCTTAATATCGATTTATATTTTACGTTGTAAAAATACAAACCCAGTATTAAAATACCTGGTTTTCATTAAAACTTTCAAAAATAAAAAAATATTCAATTTTTTTTATACACATGATTATGTGTCTCAAAGCTAAAAAAGTCATATTGTATTTTTCATACAAAAAAAAATGTTTTAGCATGCATTTTGGCTTTAATATCCAATTTATTAAAGTCAAGAAAACATTGATCAAAATTTCAAAAACAAAAACAATTTTATTTTGTTTTGTTTTAGTATCAGATATTATAAATTTATACGTAAAACGTATTCTCGATGTTAAAAAGATATTTTTTGTTAACAACATAGAATAGTTAGGTTTTCAACGATAAGATAAAGGTCTCTTTACAGAGGAGAACTTTTCTTAAACCATAGAAAGACGGGTAAATTTTAGACACCACAACCAGACCATAGATTTTATCAGACTAAACAATGCAGCCTATCTTAGGTAGGGCATATTTGGGGTGCTAATATCTTTACTTTACGCAACCAGTCTTCGTACCCCATTTTTGAGACTATTTAGGATTCCTAGTTACCAAATACTAGGCAACGACTTTCATTCCATTTTTACTGATGCTCCATATTTTCTAAAATATACTATACATCTGTCTATTACATATATAATTTTTTTGTTGAGGGTGGACAATCACCGCGATACCGCACACGTGCGACAAAGTTTCTTAACTTTACTCTCCTTTCGGTTTGATCACAATATTCTTCTAATAATATCCAAAACAAAGTATGAATATAGTTAAGGTAAGTATTTAGTTACTAAGAGAAAAACAGAAACAATGAAGATAAAAGGGGACATGTCTCATGCACCTCTTGTTTTGAAAGTATGTAAATCAATTCAAAACTGTCATAGAGAAATTAAGTTAATGAATAATAAAGAATAAAAGTGGACATTATGTTGTGGGGTGGGAGGTCTAGATCTTTGAACACCCAATGAAGAAAGATTACGATTAGCCTTTTTTCCATCTATCATAAGTGTTGGATCCACACTAGTGTTTTTTATTGCTTCTGCTTCTGTTTCTCTAAAAGTTACCTAAAAAAATATATACCAAAAAATATGTTTGGATAAATGTTTTTATAAATTTCATAGCTAAATCTAAGACTTGTTCAAGGTAACAAAGTGAAGAAAAATGGTGATGATTACTTATAAAGCCATATCCTTTTGATCTTCTAGTGTTTTTATTTATAATGACTATAGCTTCTAAAATCTCTCCAAATTGTTCAAATTATTTTTTTATGGTTTCCTTCTAGGTCTCTCATGCTAAATCTTTAACAAAAACCATGATATAAGTAGTGTTTTCAAATTGACCCGAATCTTCTATATTGATTGAACTTATAACTTTGATGATCAGTATAAACACTTTTTTTTATATTAATTTTTTGTTTTTTAATTTATGACCTTAATTCCAAAGTTAGCAAACTTGAGAGCTTAATGGATGCAATGTAAACATTTGTTAGAAGAAAAGAAGTAAAAGATGATGAAATTAGGGCAAGAAACACTAGAAAAGGTTTAGTTGTATTTTGACCGAGTTGCTTAAATTTAACCGAATTAACTCATATTTTTTATTTATTTATTCAATTTAGACTAGGTTTTAGATAGATTTATTAAGCTAGATATAATTAAAGAAATGGAAGTTATGTAATTATATAATACATACTTCAAGCTCAAATATTAGCTTTCTATTAACTTGTTGATTCGCATGTTTAAAACTATAGCATTAAATATAGATACATAGTCATGTCTAGTCGAGAAGTTAAAATATTTATACAAACTTAATTCATTATTTTAAGATAGAAATACAAAATTTAAAGAAAAAGATGTTTAGAATCTAGGTAGGACATTTTCTAGCATTTCATTCCCCAATTTTTTCTCTGTTTTTTAATATGTTACACTTTAATTTTGACAAGAAATGAATATGTTCCCATACTAATGCTTATGATGAGGAGTTTCTTACGAGAAGATGAGCAAAGTCCCGGGGGCAATAAATGTGCCTGATAGAGTATATTAAAAGCATGGGGTATTTGTCGATGTAGTCATTGTCGCTAAGGTTCCCGATATCTAATGACTTAGCCGATGATTACCTCAACTCCTTGCCATCCATTATCTTATTCGATTGGCTCATTTTACTCCCATCATTTTTCACTTGTTGGCTTAATGTACACCTTTTCTCCTTGTGCTAGTTCTTTTACTAATAAGACGGCAAAATGAGGAATCATTGTCAAGATTTCCATGCGACAACAATTTCATCCATAAACATATTCACACGAGAAGAAGAAGACCGGTGGGTCAAGCCGAGCCCGGTTCGGTTAGGACAACAAGGGAAAGGCTGGGTCGGAATTTAAAAGAAGTAAATAATAATGAAATTCAACAAGGTATACCTAACAATGGAAATACTTCTAAGATCATCAGCTTGACACAACTTGCTGATGATTACCATGATTTATAACCTGTGAATTATACTTAGGCTCTGGTGCCATTTATGTAGTGGGTCGATGAATAGAGTGGGAGGCAACATAAGATTTTATTGATGATTAATAATACATGAAGAGATTGGGTGCGTAAAAAAAATTACGAGATAGGATTCGATAAATAAAACGGTTAACTACATAACATTTTATTAAAGGTTACTAACACATGAAGAGAATAAATATATAAAAGAAATTATAAACTAGAATAAATATACAAAATATTTATTTATATTGAAGGTTTATAATTTTAAATTTAAATTAAATCTCATTTTAAGTTGAGAAATTATAATAGATGATTTCAGAAGAAATTAAAAAATTCTTGATTGGATGATTTATGATATTAAAAAGCGTATATCTATATCTTTATATATTATCTTTAGCATTTTATCTTTTATATATCTAGAATAATTGATTTGTTGTTTAATTTATATTTTAATTATTTATATTCAATCATTCTATAGATAAATACACTTAATATTAACTTTTCATTATATATTAACTATGAAATATTAATATGTGGTAACATGCATCCACGTTGACACGACAGCATCAAGACATCATTACTCCTCCATATGCAGTCGTGGCCATTAAATTAATCAAGATATACTTAATTATTATTATTTTTTATTTTCTTTTTTTCCAAAGAGGACTCCTCGCGAAGCTTCCTCGTTCCCTCCTTAAAGGGTAATACAGTAATTATCAATCAAAGCACCTCGATATCTGGTAAACGTCTAGGAACCAGTCAGCACTCTTAACGGCTAAGATTTCTCCTCTAAAATCAAAATTCAACCAGAGACAATGCTAATCAAATCCGAGCTGTTCTGAAATCCAAAATCACAGTCACTTCCTCAGCTCTCCACGACCCAAAACGATCCGTTTTCCCCTTCACCCTCACTCTCCCTTTCCCGTTTTCGTCACAAACACTAAAACCACTTCCGTTCTCACCAATCTTTCAATATCCACCATCAGTTCTACCAGATCTAGAGCCTTCTTAACTTCACTTCCCCTCACGCGCCGCTTATCGGATATGGTTGTCAACGGGAGACCGATTAAGAGGATGAAGAGGAGAGTCACAGCTGATCTCTACAACTTCCTATCTTTCCCTTCCTCCTCTTCCTCTCCCTCTTCCTCTTCCTCCTCGCCTCCTCCTCCCCGCGGTCCTTTCAGATCCAACATCAGGTCGTTTTTAACCGAACACGCGCTGTTACCTCCGCCTTCCTCGCTGTTCCCTCACCTGCTCACATGGCAGATCTCGTTTCAAGTCGGTGACTTGGTGGGGTGCGGCGGCGAGGAGGCTGCGGGCGGTGTGGTTTCTTTAGATGTGGTGGAGGAGGATGTGGCTAGATCAAGATCTGTTTACTGTGATCAGTGTCGAGTTGTTGGTGAGTTAACTCAGCTCGAGTTATTGCAAGATCCCTTTTTTACCCTTGACGTTTTTTCCCCGGCCTGCCGGGTGCGTTGGGGCGGGAAATTCGAGAGTTCTCTCTTTTGCGTGCCTCTCTTTCCTTTTGCTTTATTTGGAAAATTAAAAGATTTAAAATATCGCGGTAATTCACGTGATTGACTCGTGAGAGTGTTTGTAGAAACAGAATAAACGAGATGTTAGCAATGTACCGCGAGAAAATGACTGTTTTTTGTAACTTGGATTAGCGGGAATGTGGGGCCCAGAGTGATAATGACTGGACGTCTAGTTTAATGTTATCTCAGTTAGGATAGGCTAGTACATGCGACACTTGGCGTGCTGTGGCTTCCTGCTTTTAGTATTTGTTTTTCTTTGTGGGTAATAGAAGTATCATGCTTGCTTGTCTTGTTGTGGTGGCCTGCCATTTCTACTAGATGGTGCTTTTAGTTAAATTTTTGTTGTTGGTGGGACCGGGTCGCAGTTGGCACCTGTGTTTCGTTCTTTTGACGTGGGTCTTAAATATGATGTTGGGGGTTAACTCCATGTTTGGTCTTGTCTGTTCCATTTGCTTGGACAACGATGCTGGGTTGTGTAATGGATAATGAGTTGATGCTGTATCTTTTGAATAGGATTTTTTTTTATGTGACTAAAAACCCTTTATTTTTTTGAATGTTTTGGATTTGTCTAGAAGTGTGTAACATGTGGGCCATGGGATGATTTTTTTTTTACTGTGAAATTGGTATTCTGAAGATGGCTTAGAGTGAACTCAATCTTGCACCTTAGGATATAAGAGGGAAGTTCCGGGGGTTAAACACGGGAATCTTGGGGGTATGGACTGGTAGATTGATAGCCGTGGGGAAAATGGGGATGATTGATGAACTTATGATAGGTTTGGCTGAACATAATGTTGTATAATGTAGTTAGGGAATGAGAACTATTTTTTTTTCTTAGTCTTTGTTTGATTATTTATACTGATTTTTCTATATAAAAAAAATAAAAATAAAATTATTGTGACTTCTTAGATTTTAATTGTGTGTTACTTAATTATTGTGTTTTGTCTGCTTTGTAGGTTGGAGTGGTCATCCAGTATGCAGTAAGCGTTACCATTTTATTATTAAAGCTGATGGTAACTCCATTGGTGGGTATCATAAGCCATGCACTTGTTGCGGAGATGTCCTGCATTTGTCTGAATCAAGGTCAGGGCACACTGCCTGTTTTTCTTTTTAGAGAGTTGATTGTGACAATGTGTTGTATATGGCGTCTTGTTGTTTTATTGTATGGCATAATTTAGTTACGTATTGTACTGATGCAATGTGCATGCCTATGAGGAGATGCAGTGTAAATATCTACTAGTACTTCGTTTAGATCTCTGTTGAACTATAATTATCTTTCTTTGATATTTTCATGTAAAACATACATGCTGGTGCGTAGCATAGTCAAGAAAATAGACTTTGTGTTTTACCGATTTCATGAGCACACCTTATATACAATTGTTTGAAGAAAATTCTTAACTTTGTATTGGTTAGATATTACAATTTGTTTTGTGGAACTGAATTATGATCATAGGTGTATTGAGCTTGATTCATATCTGGGTTAATGTTAAACATTTTTGTGGCTTCTGATGATCCTCTTGAATTTTCTATTTTAGGTGCAAGACATGCAATCATGTGACAACTGCAGATGATGTTGAGGAGTGGATCTATCACCAGTTGGAAGACACCACTCATCTCTTACATGGTGTCGTCCATGCAAATGGTTTTGGGCACCTTCTTAGGGTGAATGGAAAAGAAGGGGGCTCCAGGGTCCTTTCTGGAGTCCATATCACGGACTTTTGGGATCGGTTATGTAAAACTCTTGGAGTCAGGTTAGGATTCTTGATTGCACTTACAGTCTCATGCATGTTATGTAGTGAGAGTGTTCCATTATGCTGAAGATGATTTCTAATATTTGCTAGCTAAAAATCTATGTTGGAGTTCTCTTCATAAATCTTCAGTTCTTCAGTGTGGTTATCTAGGTAGATATTATCATTGGCAGATGTTTTATGGTCTAGGAGTATTTGAATATGTGGAGATTGGGATGAGTAGATGATCTTCTGGTAGCTACCTGTGAAAAGATAAAACATAAGCGTGAAAGGTTTAAGATTTGTAGAAGCTTTATCTGTGGTGCTGTTCTCCTTGGTCATTGAAATGTTTATTTTTGTCAAATCATTTTGATGTGGATTTTGGAAGTTATAATTTATCTTGCAATTCGCTAGATAGAATGCTCTATGCTTCTCTTGAAATCAAGGGTTTGTGGATAGTATTCTGGAGATCAAAACACAGTTGGTATCTTATGCTTTCTTATCATGTTGGATTTGGTAATCTGTATGGTAGCATGGATTCCATTAGCCTCCTGATTTCATCTAATTATAGCTGTGAATTAAACCAGCTATTTTGTCATTTTCCATGCATTAACAGAAAGGTCAGTGTGATGGATGTATCAAAGAAGTATGGTTTAGAGTACAGGCTACTTCATGCTATCACCAAAGGCCATTCATGGTATGGTGACTGGGGCTATGAATTTGGTGCTGGTAGTTTTGGTTTGACAGTCTATGCGTATAAGTCAGCTGTTGAAACACTCTCCAGCCTACCTTTGTCCATCTTTCTTTCTGAAGGGCAGAAACTGCAAACTCGCTTGCTGGATATAATAAAGTTTTACCAATCTTTGTCAGATCAGGAGCTTGTAAATATTAGAGATCTTTTCTGTTATTTGATAAGTTTGATCCATGATGCTCGCAAGTCTCCCTCAAGGGCTAATGATTCTAGCTGCAAGAAGCGCTGTATTTATGCATCTGGGATTTCTTCTTCATGGAGTAGGAGTGATATAGAACGCGTTGAAGAAGCCATGTTTAGAGTACTGCGAGCAGTTTCTGGGTCCAACTGGGTAAGTTGGCGTGCACTTAGAGGTGCTGTTTGCAAAGTGGCTCCTCCAGAGCTCCTTGATCATTGTCTAAAGGAAATAGGTGGGAAATTTGCAGCGGATGGAATGGTTGTTAGGTCACGATGCAATCCTAGTTCAGGTGCTTTTGAGTACAGGTTAGCAATTAATCTCTCTGCATTAATTAATTCATGGTTGGCATGTATATAGCATGCTCAAATTTGATGAGTTTTTGTGGGAGTATTGCAGCCGTTCAGTAGTTATATTATATTAACTGTAGTATCCTATTCTTATTTAATTTGGCAATGATTAAGCTAATGTTCAACACAGCAATCATCTTCTTTGTGCACTAACTAGATCTTGGAAAGACATGAATGCTTTTGAAAGTAATTTTTAGTACTTTTCTTTTTGATGAAAAATTGTTTAGGAATGCCAACGTAGATAGAGTTTATGGTTTTGATGGAGCTGGATGGTACTAGTAATTTCTAGGGCTAAGATCTGCATCCCTTTGTATTTTATGCAGTGCGATTTTCAGTGCAACACTAAACTATTGAATGTGTTATGATATGTTACAGACTAGAACCAGGAAATCCTTCCCTAAATAGCCCTGCTACCACCGGCTCTTCTGTCATTACCTGCCCATCCGAAGGAAACCTTATACAGGACCTGAGATTCCTTTACGATAACATGCTACACCCTCAAACCATGATGAGCTATGGACCTGAGGCCACAAGTGATGCAATCAGCTCAGCTAGAAAACTTCTTGACTGCAAGCAGTTCATGAAAGACTACAACAAATGTGAAACTACGGCGTCAGCCTCAAATCCACCTACTATATGCCTGTCATGTGAGGTGGAAATTGTGGATCAGCTGGAAGAAAATGTCCCAGATCTTCCCCCAGAAATAATCGTCCTGCCCTCAAATGCTACAGTTTTTGATCTCAAGCTTGAAGCGTCCAGGGCATTTCAAGATGTGTATTTGATGTTCAGGAGATTTCATGCCGAAGAGCTTCTTGGTTATAGTGGTGTTGATGATTCCACCCAGGTCAAGCTCTTGATAGGGTCAACTGAATCTGTTCGAGTCAAAGGTAGATGTCTGGGGAAAAATGGTCTTGGTAAATTTAGGATGGAAAGAGGAACTGAGAGATGGACTGTGGACTGCCGATGCGGTGCTAAGGATGATGATGGAGAAAGAATGTTAGCTTGTGATGTTTGTGGGGTGTGGCAGCACACCAGGTGTTCTGGCATCCCAGATTCGGATCCAGTGCCCGCGAAGTTCGTCTGTGTGGGATGCAGAGGCGTCAGCTTGGTGACCAAACCTAGTACAGTAGTGAAGTGACGAGACGATGACTTTTTGCCGGTGACAATGGCAGAAGCTGTGGAAACAGCATGGCAACATCTCGTGTTTCTGAAAATTTAGACTCTGTAAATGTTTTTTTTTATTCGAAATTTTGTTTTTCTCCTTTTTGTTCATCTTCTTGGGCCAGTTTTTTCCTCCAACGATAGGTTGAATGTGTACATAATAAATTATGGCCTTAAAGGTGCATCAGTGCGGATGGGGCCTGCCTCCCACACGATGATGCTCGTGGTGTTTCTGTATATCTCTTATGTACCCTAACCAAGGCAAAAAAAGAAAAAGAAAGAAAAGGAACTATATTATGTACATGAAATGATAAGCTTTCATTATTAGAACCGTATTATGTTTTGATGAGATTTTGCGTGGGTTTTCAATTGGGTCTCTATATTTAGCTGGTCAAGGAGTTGATGAACAGAGATGAGAAGCTTTCTCAAACCAGCCATTCTTCGAGAAATAGCATCAGTCAAGGGAAAGAAAGGGGTCAATCATTTTTCCTGGACATTAATATTTATTTAAAATCATGACACGAAATATGGCAAAATATCATATCATACATGATCTAAATTTGACAGCAATATCATACATGATATTGATTTTATTTAAGATTTAAAGGAGTGTTATTAAATCTGGTATGTACTTGCTAGTTTAGGTGTGTATTAAATTAAGTAAAACTCAATCCAATCCAATTGACCCAGCCAGCAGATTAACGTGATTTGGTCACAATTTATTTATATCTTGAATTAATTACTCTTAGCTAAAAAAGAAGAGATTTAAACTCAATCTCTCTTCATGAAGTTCAAATAAAAAAAGGATATGAATATTAATTGAACTACATATAGACTCGTTATTCATTAAAAATCATATGAAAAAAAATAAAGTAAGGTTATTATTATATAATTGACATAAAGTATATAGTAGCAAATCAATGAGTTCATTAACATGCATTATTGAATCTATAATTGACATAAAGTAAGGTTATTATTATTAAAATGTATATTAATCACAACCAGCTATGTATCTATATCATATTAGTGTTAGGTGGAGAAAATGATAGACCACCCACTCTTTTAACTTTGCATGCTTTATCTATTTTATTTTTTGTCTGCTCTTTTTTTTTGTTTCCTCAAATTATAAATTTAAAAATGTTTAGTTAATTAATATACATTATCATTTTACACCAATCTCACCGAAATCTCTCTTAAAATCTTATTAAAATAACTATATAATATATAAATATAAATATAATTTTTTTTTCAAACCGCAACAGGAAATACTATTCAACACAAAGACTCTTCATTCAATTGTTGCAGTGTATTTCTTTGGGCAACCTTTTCTTTGAATTATTGACGTTGACACACACACACAGACGCACACGTTGCAACCTTCCACCTCAGTCTTCAATCAATTCTACTTCCAAATTAATATCTCCCATTGCATCGCCACCCTAACTTTCTTTTGTTGGCCTTTGCCATACACATGCTGCTCATCAGATACTCCCTTCGAATCTAGCGAACATGGCTATGGCTAGTTTTCTTGCTGTGTTTTTATTGATGGAGTTAATAGCAGGTGGTTACAGAGACGGAGCGAATGGCCTAAGCATGAACTACTACTTTTTCAGCTGCCCATCTGCCGAGGCAATTGTGAGGAACACAGTAACAAGTGCTTTGCAGTCTGATCCTACCTTAGCAGCTGGTCTTGTTAGGATGCATTTTCATGATTGCTGGATACAAGTAATTGCCCTTTTCTTTTTTCTTTTTTAGTTTACTATCTCATTAATTATCCATGCACCTCTCTCACATTCATGCAAAATCTTTATTACTAGGATTATTGAAAATATCTTAAGCTCAAAATTTTGATTTGGAATATATGAGATTTATGCACATTAAACAAAGTTTACTTTATACTTTGTAACTCGCTTATGTCACAAATATTATATTCTTCCAAGGCCTTCAAATTTAGGAGGAAAAACAGCCTTGGCATAGAAAAGGTACTCCATCATGTAGTTGTGAAGTAATCCTTTAATCTAGGATCTAGATGGGGCTAGATTAGTAAAAAAACATGGATTTTTTTTTTTTAAATGTATGTTGACCTTGGTTAATCCTAGCTAATTCACTATCCAAGTTTTAATCCGGTTTAACCTTGAACTATATTTGGAAATTATGCTCCATGGAGTTAAATCGCCTAGAAACAAGTGGGTTTAGAAAATAAAAATGAAAAACTCATCCATTAATATATATTGATAACTTGTACTTCATGCACAATTAATAATCATGATTTTCATATTTTTCTTAATTTAATTCATAATATGTTTATGCAGCAAAATATTTGATTCTGATATTGTGTGTGTGTGTATTACTTCATTAAAATTAAGCAGTTCAATTGTCTCTTAATCATTTTTTTTTCTTGGTGGGACTGTTCGTAATAATTTAAATAGGGATGTGATGGGTCTGTCCTGCTTGACTCAACAAAGGATAACACAGCAGAGAAGGAATCTCCAGGAAATCAAAGCGTGAGAGGCTTTGAACTCATTGATGATGTAAAGGAGCAACTTGAAAAGCAATGCCCTGGTGTTGTCTCATGCGCTGACATTGTTGCTATGGCTGCTAGAGAGGCTGTTGCTTTGGTAACAATTCAATCCAGGTTTTGATTTTTATTTTTTGAAACCCAACCCAGACCAGGTTCCGGGTTGATTGGGTCTCGAGTTAACCTGCGTGGTCGGGCTGGGTTTAATAACACCGGTGTAACATCTACTGATATATGATGGTCTGGTCATGGTGGGAATTACAGTCAGGAGGTCCAGTATATGACATACCAAAAGGAAGAAAAGATGGAAGGAGGTCTAAGATTGAAGATACTCTCAATGCGCCTGCTCCAACTTTTAATGCCTCGGAGCTCGTTAGAGTCTTTGGCCTCCGTGGTTTTAGTGCCCAAGACATGGTTGCCTTGTCTGGTAAGCGGTGACCCAATCCCATATATATATATATGGGATCTTCTTTGTATTTAACTGGACCTGGGATCAATCCTTAAAGGAAGGTTTCTTAAGGATGATTCTGCTCTAATTCTTTCCTTTTCTTCCCTTGAAATCTTATAGTTTTGTGACAAATTGGTCTATGCAGGGGGGCACACACTAGGGGTGGCAAGGTGTTTAACGTTCAAAAATAGGTTGAGTGACCCTGCTGACCCGACTATGGATTCATACTTTTCAAAGACCTTGTCCAAAACATGTAGTGGCGGAGACGATGCAGAACAAACATTTGATATGACAAGAAATAATTTTGATAACTTCTACTTCCAAGCATTGCAGAGGAAATCGGGAGTTCTTTTTTCAGACCAAACCCTATACAATAATCCAATAACAAAATCAATTGTCAAGGGCTACGCTATGAACCAGGCTAAGTTTTTCCTTGATTTTCAACAGGCAATGGTGAAAATGAGCTTGCTCGATGTCAAGGAGGGATCACAAGGAGAAGTAAGAGCAGATTGTCGTAAAATTAACTGAATGTTGTTGTGAAATGGTTCTTGTACGTAGATTAAGAGAATAGATTTGTCGTCCTCGTGTAGATTATTAAAAATTTCCTATAAATTTAAGCTGCTTGACTTTATGATGGGTGATAGCAATATGGAGCTAGCTTTAACCTTAGTATTTGTATATTTGAGATTTCGGAGTGAGTAAATAGTTGAAGCATTGTCCATATATCTTCATGATGTTGCTGGATGACACTATATTTCACATGAAACAATTATATAGCTTTGACTTGGAAGGCACTTTGCATTTGTGTATTTGATGCTCCATGCTTTTGTGGGCTAACATAAACATCATTTATGGTCGCATGAATGCCAGGATATCTGCATCGTGGATGGAATTTCTTCCATTTTTCTTCCCTTTTTTTTACTGCATGCAGGTTCTTTAAGCCTGTGATTTAGGGTGAATGAAATCTATTGCGTGCCTGTGATCTTACTGTGCAGCAATCCCATATCTTTCATGCCTTGATGACATTGAAGCAAGTTAACAAAGAAAAGAGATCATGATTAGCCGTCTAGCAAATCCACAGTCCGACACTACATGGTAAAGAAATTATAGAAACTGCTTGCAAGTTCCCTTGTTTAACATTGTAGCCTTAATCTTAGGATCATGGAAGCATCAATTAGTGCCTGTGTTTATCGTGATCACACCCCTAATCCTGCTATATACTTAAACTTTTCTTAATCAGGTCTCCTAAGCTCAACCTCGACACCCCTTTGTCGAGTTCAAAAATATTCCCACCCCATTTTCTTGCATGAAGAACTCGACTTAATTTTCATCAATTCAAACTTGAGATCTCACTCTACAGCATGATTCGACAACAAGATCATATATATGCATGCATGTGTTGTAAAGCACCTCCTCTTTCTCTATTGAATTAAAAACAAACAGGATATTGAGCTTAAGAAACTTCAAGACATATATAAATGCTTTAAGACGGGGACAGTTACACGAATGTGAAAAGGGAGGCCACGGAAATAGTTACTTCACTGGGAAGCGGTTCGGAATCTCGTTCTAAGTGGTGTTTTTAAAATATTTATTTTTTTAATATATTAAAAGAAAAAAATCATCTGGAAAATTACAGCTTACACACCCCTTAATTGAGATTGTGTCATTGTTCATTGTCCTGTTGCCATTTTTTTGTTCTGTGGAAAATATTTTGCCTTTTTTGCACTTTCCTTTGGATTTTGTCACTGTTCATCTGAACATTTATTTTTTTCGCAAATATTTTTCTTTTCTCTGCTCTTCCCCTCACATGGGGTCACTGTGCATTGTAGGGTTTTGTCACTATTCATATAAACAATGCTTTTTTTTTTTTTTTGCAAATACTTTTACTTTTTCTTCACTTTCTTTCTCTGCATTGTTCATATGACTCTGGTTTTTTTCTCTCTTCAAAATACTATTATTAACAAAACTAATCACATGAACAACGCATTTTTTCGCAAATATGTTTCTTTATTCTGTATTCCCCCTCGCTCTGCTCTGTTTACATGAACAATTAATTTTTATCTCTTTTTTTTTTAATTACCAAGTATGCTGAACGAACTTGGAAAAACTTTTTCCAGCATATTTTTCCCATTTTTCTTCACTTTTCTCGTTATTGTTCACATGAATATATAGTGATATTTTTATTTTATTTATTTGAAGATTATCAAAATATACTCAAACCTGAATAATACATTTTTTTTTTCATATTTTGATCATTAAACTCCTTTTATTTTCAATTTTATCCTCTCAAATTATATTATCATTATTTTATATATTGATATTTTTTTTTAATTATATGTTCTCGCATGTACAAAGTGTTGAGTGATATCCGAGAATAAATTAAAAATCAAATTTGTGATTTTTATTTATAGTTGGAAAGGAAATTAAAAGAATTAACTTTCACACAAAAAAAACCCACCTTTGAATATTGACATGGAAAACAATAATTCCCTCCCTAAAGTTTTAGTTTATCTATTGTTCAGTCCATATTGTTTTAGCTTTTATTTTTCAATTTTAAACTTTTTTTTTTATGTTTTAGTCCTTGAATATTGAGAGATGCGAAAAAATATCTTTAAAAATATTGAGAAGAGAGAAAGTGCTCAAATAACTATATTTTAACTAAAAAAATATTGATCTTAGTATCAATGAATTTGTTTTTTTAGATAGTTCAATCAAGGTGGTGATACCTTCTAACCATGCTGAAACAAATAGATTGATCAAGTCCTTCAAATTTTTTGGATTCATTTAATTTTTATTTTTTAGAGAGATCAAAGGCTATTTAAGAGTTGAAAATGAATTTATTAAGGATTTTAGAGTTTTTTAAAAGTATTTTCAGGTAAAAACAAGTTGAAAATTAAATTTTTAAGATCTAGATAATCAAATTTGATTTTCTAATTAGTAGAGGTGGCTGCAAAGTATTGCAGAGGAAAACATTCAAATCATATGATTCATGTGAAAAAATCAGGTAGACGAATAATTATGTTGTAAATTTATAGTTCTAGCATCAACTATTTATATATCTTCTATGGATTGTGACAGCTTCCGAGTTAACAAAGATCCTGAGAATTACCCAAAATTTTCTACAGGACATTAATTTCAAAAATTAGGGACCCAATTGATGAAAACATTAGTTTGGACAGCTAATTGACAGTTAGTGTATAAGTTGGGGACTAAAAAAGAGTACCTCTCTCCACATAAAACTTACGGTTCATCCACAGCGATTGCTTATAAAGAAAAGAAACGATTGAATTGCTGTTTTAATCATTGGAGTTAAGCATACTCCACCAGCTCTTATCACATTTCAACAAAATTTCAACCATACTATATCTGTTATCATGTTTACTGAAATTTATTTAATTCATCTAGCAAATACAGAATATTTAGTTAAAAAAATAATACAAATTCATGTCTACAAGAACTCCAGCAGCAACTGTACTGTTGATGAAGATTTTATTTACGTGCTGTGAACTGGTAGGAAGCATAAGAAAGGGTGCCATTGTCCCAGCTATGGTGCACTAGCTTCGCCTTGGCATTTTCACCCGCTGCCCCCATGGCCACATGCAAAGGGTAAAAGTGGTCTGGCCAAGGATGAGCCATTCTTCCATATGGTGCCCTGGAGTCGTAGTGATTCACGTCTTCATATCTGCACAAGATGATAGAGAAAACCATGGAAATCAATTGAGGAAACTTATAGCTATCATTGATTAGTGTAATTGAGTGGAAATGTAGAATGCATTTTGATGTACAAATAATAGAGTAAATTGAAAGAATCTGGAGAATATATTCAACAGAGAACATCCCAAGAAATCGATCAAGTTAAGCACACTGATAAGCAACAGCGGTGGCCGCTGCCTGGTGCCTGTTGCTTTCCTCAACAAGCATCCCACTTCTTAAAAACAGATTGAGATTCTCAGCTATACTTTGAAAAAACAGTTTAAATCTCAAATGTTACCATAATACCAGTTCTATCAGCAGTTGCAACACATGTTCAAAGTTGTTACCAGCAGAAGCATCAAGAAAGCAAAATTGATCGTTATCTTGAAAAAGATACGCCTAAATCCTAATAAAAAAGAATGGAATCACTTCAATCATTAAAAGTGGAGTTGCTCCGAAGAAAAAAGTGTGACTGTCTTGAATTCACAACTACTCAAATGAAACAAACACAATTTCTAATCAATCACACATGATGAAAACCAAGAATACCTACAACTGGATATTGGAAAACTCCCAAGAAAAGTTTTTTAGAAAAAAGTTCTCCAGAAACTGATAATTACAAAAGTCACAACCCTGCCGAATCCATATTCCATACCACCCTCCCCTATGAATATATGAGTTTCATTAATTCATCGAAGACTACATCAGTTACAGGATGAATAGATATGATGCCCTGACTTGCAGGTGTCTAGTATATTACAAGCAAAGACTTTTCCTAAGAGAAAACATACCTTCCTTCAAGAAGGGCATTTTTTAGCCAGGTATCAAACTGCAAAGCCCATGAAGGAACAGGACTGCCACTGGGTTGCATGGTCCCCAAGTTGTGAGTAGTAGCTCCAGATCCCATGATGAGGATACCTTCCTCCCTAAGGGGGGCCAATGCCTTCCCCAAGTTATAATGGTAAGTTCCATCTCTATCAGTCTGAACAGAGAGCTGGCACACTGGAATGTCAGCCTCAGGATACATGAACATCAGAGGAACCCATGTGCCATGATCAACTCCTCGTGTTTTATCTTCATGAACACGCTTGAAGCCATTTGCCATGAGCAGTTCCTTCACCCTCTTTGCCAATAGTGGAGCACCTGGCGGTGTATATTTGAGCTGGAAGAAGGGGAAAAAATATTGGAAACATAAATAAAAAGATCCAATTAACAGTATAAAGACAAGTCCAATTAACAGTATAAAGACAAGTTTCAACTTAAAAACACTAACTAATTAATTGTGGGTTCACTACGTGCAACTATCAACTCCGATACCGGTCCTATTCATAGCCAAACTTCCCTGTATGCTGTTCTGTTCAGATTTATTACTAACTCTATACACGTAAATGCCCCCCAAGTCACTGTAGAGTCTAGCAGAAACAGTCTATCATCAACAAGACTTTCGAGGCCTGTTCACTTAATAGGAAAAACTGACTATGACCTCTCTAGAAACTCCGAGTCCATTACCTTTGTCTGCCTTTTAATCATCACCAAGATGAAATTCTCCAATGTAAGAAACTTTCAACAGATCAATAACTCTCCACTGCAGGAGAAAGCAACAGATAACAACAGCCCTAAGGTTTAGAACACTATATATTATAGCGGATATCTCTAGCAGTGTAATCACAGTTTTAACAAACACTATGTATTATAGCGGATATCTTAAACAGTGTAATCACAGATTTAACAATTAGTTTCAACTTGAGACTCCAAATCATGCAATTAGATCACAGACATCAATAAAAAACTTATTCTTTTTCCACAATATCTCATCATATCTATCACTCTTAAGAGTTTATCAAGCTACAATTAGAACAAAATTTCACCAACCCAGATAAGAAAAAACCTTCAAAAAAAAAAAAACACAAAACTTTCGAAACATCTCCACATGTATAACACATAAAAGAAGCAATTAGCCCACACCAAAGAACTAAAGACATTCTTCTACCTAAATATCAGATCATAATCTCTCAAAACTTAATCAACCTGAAAACTCACCAACCCTGATAAGAAAACCCATGGAAAAAAAAAAACAGAAAACTTTGAGAGAAAAATAGATCAAAAGTACCTTATACATGGATTTGGGGAAGCCATAGAAGTCATAAATGGTGTCATTGCGATTAACAACATTAACAGTTGGTTCTTTGGTATCCCAATGGCCAGAAATAACAAGAATGGCTTTAGGTCTTTCTTTGAAAATTTGTTGCCATGTCTTCAAGAATTTCCTCGCTGGTATGCTTTCATCGATCGCCATCATTGGTGACCCATGGGAGATATAAACCGTATCCATCAAACCCCTTTTGCAAATTGAAAAAAATCTGTACTTTTGATTCAATGAATGGAGCAAACACATTAATAGCAACAAGAAAAATATTCTCTTCTTCTTCTATGGTACCATATATATATATATATAGGAATTTCGACAGGGTCTCGCAAAGCGATGAGTTTGGTTTGACCTTGACCTTCTTGATGATGTCTTGGCTGACGTTGTTTTTGTCAAATTGATCGTTGTGTGTGGTAATGATTTTCATATTTGGTCGGCAATGTAAAGTCTATCTTGTATCTAATATATGTATTAAAAGTTTGTTGGGTGAAGATGTGTTTTTTAAAAGTAGTTTTTAATTGAAAATTTAATAAATTTTTAAAATTTTTCTTATATTAGTGTACTAAAATTATTAAAAAATCTAAAAAATATCAATTTAATATTTTTTTCAAATAAAAAATAATTTAAAAATAGGTTTAATAAAAAAATAAATATTTTCAAAAAGTCTGTTTAAAATTATGATCCAATTTCTCCCTAACCATAAATTTAAAAATATTTAATTAAATCTTATCTACCATAATTTTGTATGGATATTACTAAAAAAATTGTTTTGAAATATAAGAAAAGCTAGTTTTTTTTTAATATTTTTGCTTTTTTTTTAAATGGCAACCAAAAAATCCCGGGCATGTCCTTATTTAACATAGAACTAAAAGATATAAGTGTTTTATTATGAACTGTTCAGTGTAATTCATAATAAAACGACTAATTTGCTAGATATAAATAATTAGAGTATATATAGGGGTCATATAATAGTTTTACATTTTTGTTACGCAGTGTAATTACGCCCATTTTATTTTATTTTTTTATTTAAAAAAAAGCCCTAGATCTGAGGGGCATGCTTTTGAACTCTACCACTGGACGGTCTTGTAATATTTGTTCCTGAAAGACGCAGAAAGACATTGCAAGGATTCTCGAATTTTGCTTGCGAACCCTTTAACGGGACATCAGTTTCATATTCATAGTCCTTGCAAACGCCATTGTAGGTTCGTTCTAGCAGTTTCGCCATGCGATCAACAATTTGTCATAGCTTTCTCCACTATATTCCCTTATTTACAATCTATAGACAGGGAAGAGATCATGACGGTGACCGGATTATCATTGACTATGCTATTGAGTGGTACTTGTTCACCTGGTTGCTTGTTCCAGGATTCATTGAATTTAGTTGCTTCAGATGAACAATATTTTTTCTTGGCTCAATTGCAAAGCTCAAAATTAAGCGTTTATGTGCTAGACGTTTTGAGGATGGAATGCGTGAAGGTGAACAGCTTAGGCAATCAAGAAGCAACCAGGCCGGAAGAATAAGCATCATTCCATGTTCCATCTGTGTTTTAGTCCTGTCAATGCCATTCATCCCCTTTCTCCTTACAGCACTAACTCGTGTTCTGTATCATATAGGCTTATCAGCAGCAACAAGGTTCACGAGGATTTCCTTAAAGAAGAGAGTAGCTATATGTATAGACAGAGAAATACATTGGGACTTTTCCCTCCTCTGCAAATTATTTCAAGTTAATATATACGATGCAACATTTACCAAGTGGAATTTACTGAACTAATTCGCAGAAGATGGCCGGTTCTCCGTAGGAGTTTATGGAATCAGAACAGTATGATCCGTTTATAGACATGCTACAAGTTTGGCTTGGATTCTGCCAGAAATGGTTTCTTATAGCCTTGTATTTTGTGTTGATCGCGGAAAACCCAGGATCAGAAAGAAGGTCCTCAACAGGAGTTTGGCCTTCGAGCATGCTCACAACTTGAGACCTTGTAGGTCTAAGAGTTGGGGACGACTTGGTGCATAAGACAGCGACATTTAGCATCACCATTGCTTCCTCTGAAGAATACTCTGACCCCAATTCTGGATCAACCACCTCCGAAAGACTTCCTCTCTCTTGCAAAACATAGGCCTGACAGAATCCCAGATAAATGCAAATAAGGAGGCTATAATATATTCAAAATGGTAAAATGATTATAGGAAGTTCAGCAGAAATAAAGAACAACAAATGCAGATATATGGTAGGCTGGAACCAAAAGATATTAGGAAACAGGACGAATTGTCTTCGGCAGATAAAAAAATGTCGTTTATCAGGTTGAATAGTTTGCGAATTTGACGAGACATTACATGCAACGATGAAAAATTGGCAAGAAAAATACGAATGGCTAGTTCACTTACAGATACTATGTTCTGTTTTCCAATGAGCATTAAACCAATAATAGCTTAAAATATTTTACAATATGCTTCTGATGGAAGGAAGAAATTAACTCACCAAATAGAGCACGGGACAGGCAATTGTTCTCCATGTACTCGTACACAAGCTTTAATTGGTTTCCTCCAGCACAGCATCCATACAACTTTACAAGATTTGGAGGTTGCAGTGCAGATATCATTCCTATCTCATTCACAAATTCACGGTTTCCTTGCTTAGATTTTGAGGAAAGCAGCATCACTGCAATCACAGTTCCATCTGATAATGAACCCTGAGTCCAGTAATGAAAAGTTCCCACTATAAGAAAATAAACTCAAGAGAAGAGAAAGGGATGAGAACAGAGAGATCAAGAATAATTGCCACGCTCAAAAAGTACTTTTCTATTCTATTGAATGCAGTATAAATATTGGTACATGGGTTAGACTTTCTCAAGTCTATTTACAGAAATTCAGCAATATAAAGTAAGTCCAATCAATTATATATATTACAAAGAGAATGTCAATTAATGATTCTAAGTGAGGAATGTCGTTGCTTGTGATTAGGAGACTTCCAAGGCTGATGTAGTGGGATCAGCAGACTACATGGCACTGACAGATTTGATAGGATCTGCTCGTGTAATATTCTCTTTACCCACCTCAAACTTATGGCTAAGAATTAATAATTTGCTCCGCTTTCTTTATTTCATTTAAGACAATGATGGTCCTGTGAGAGAAAGCCTATCTGGCCTTTTCCAAGGCCATTGAAGAGTAGTTGGAGTCCTTGAGAACAAGCCATTCCACATAGTTTCATCTCATATTGTTTAGTGGTACACAAAACATCATGGAAACTCTCAAGAATATTTCTTAAGAAAGCAAATGATAATCATATTGACAATGATTGCTTTGAAAGGGAATCATTAGGGAGCCTCTGGATGGAACCAATTACAAACGTTTCAGTTTTTCCAGCTCCCCAAAATGGTCCGGGACCTATCCAACTATTAAGCAGTTCCTCAAAACCCTGCATTTTCAAAATCGTTGTACAAATCAAAGGTCAAGAGCATTAGCTGAAAAGGACATAAGATTAGAAGAACTCCAACTCACAATGTTTTTATGGATTCCATATTACTCAGTGGTAGGTAAGAAGACCCTCTTCCTGTTAAGTCACTGATCCTCCTTCAAGTATCATAGAGCATAAAAGCATGGTATCATAAGCATACTACATATACATAAAAACAGAATTCAGATATTCTGTTTGCTTACTAATCACTTAGTCTGGTCAAGGAAGTAATGCTAGACGGTACAGATATTTTGAACCCGTGTTCATTTATGGATGAAAGCAGGTAACTTCCCTGATAAATTATTATCATTCATCATCCTAAAAGGTGTCATAGAAATACAAACTCAGAGAGTTTTCTAAAAGTATTATTGTTCACCATAAAATTTAGATAAAAAGATGAAGAGCAACATGGGTGTTTTTTGTTCTTTTTTTGCCTGGAAATCCAGTCACTCAGGCTTCAACCTTTTTTCCCATTCATCTTCTTCTCCTTTTTTGTTATTCTTAATGTTGGGCTTCTATTGATTTTTTATTGGTTTTTTTTTTATCAATTTTTATAATATTTTTTTAATGTAATATGATTTAATTTTTACTTAGTTTATGAATAAAGTTTTGACATTATTTTTTTTTAATATTGAAAGGTATTCTGTGTGTGTAGCCCTACTTATTATTATTTTTTTTTATTTTTTATTTTGGGATTGAACAATGCTTTGGTAAGAGTTTTTTTTAATTATCTTTTCATTAAATAAAATATTAGTAACAAAAATCAAAGTTATTAAATATAATTGAGTCTATAACTTATATTTCAAGATCAGATATTAACATTTATCTCTTAAATTCTAATTTGGTATTTTGTTAGATATAATATAGTTTTTACTTGATTTTCACATAAAATAATAATTATTTTTACTAATATGTACATCTTTATATACTATTTTTGATTAAAAGCTTTAATTGTTTTATTCACCAAATAATACGGTTGTACCCAAAAATTACCACAATTAGAGTGTACTAACAAGAATTCCTAGACAAAAAAACATTTAAAATCCAATAATAAAACATTTAATAATACGGTTGTTGATGGTGAGGAGCTCTCCAACTGCTTCACTTGTCTTGCAGCGCATCCGACCTGGTAATAGAATAAACACATCACTCATTAAGAGGACACATAGCTTATGCTTAATTCATTATTAAAACAACAATGCTTTCTTTTAATTTAATATTATTTTAAGGGCAGTGTCGTCACTCACCCTCCAACACATACCTTACAAAGGGATATAGTCCTTTTTGCTTTGCCTCTTTTTCCTTTTTGGGTAACTTGAAAATAAAAGGTTGAGGCAGCATTACATGGGATTGTGGTGCAAGGGTTGACGAAATAAAGGAAATTTAAGCAGCATTAAATTTCCTATTATTATTGCTATTTTAAATTATTATTCCAGTTTGACGTGAGCAACCCCGCACTCTTCCACGCCTGCTCAGAGCCAGCAAAGCCGCCTGCATCAACGTTAATCGAGTTAGTTGACGTGACGAGAATCAATAAGAGAAAAGATGGTATTCTATGATTTACTCACAAAATACGACATCGTGTGGATTAGGAACCACTCAATAGATTCTAATTCATTAACCTTAAATTCCTAGTTATTAAATAGAGGAATCACTAAGAAAAGAAAGTCTTGAGGTTGGGATGATCAGTCAACCTGTCTTGTATGCACACAACAATTGATTCTATTTCATTAAACTTAAATTAAAAGCAAATTGAGAGATTGTATACACAGAACGATGCTTACCCGGTCTCGTCCAAACATTACAAAGGGACGAAGGACATCCTTGGTGTTAGGATGCTCCCACTCCACTACTGACTCCCACCATTCTTCTGGTTCAATATAGATTTCTTCAAGAGAAGAGGGAGGAGATGGAAGACAAATTCCCATCCTCTTCAGCTTCTCACAATTACTTACATCAATTACTCGGAGAGAATCGCAAATCAGTTTTGCACTACAAATGCTTTTTAGTTCTGGTAAATTTTTCAAGCGCAGTACTGTCAACTTTGGGAGTTTGAATTCGGTGTTTCTGATGCTGCTTTCTTCACCCATATCCCCTTCTTCATCCGATCTTGCTCCACCTATTATCTCCTCCATTTTCTCACATCCTTCAACAACAATCCTTTCCAGGTTTACCAGGCGAATCCAGGAAGATGGAACCAAGATTTCCATGACACTGCAATTCCTTACTTCAATTGAAAGATGGAACAAAGATTTCTCTGATACTGCAATTCCTTACTTCGATTACTCGGAGAGAATCGCAAATCAGTTTTGCACTACAAATGCTTTTTAGTTCTGGTAAATTTTTCAAGCGCAGTACTGTCAACTTTGGGAGTTTGAATTCGGTGTTTCTGATGCTGCTTTCTTCACCCATATCCCCTTCTTCATCCGATCTTGCTCCACCTATTATCTCCTCCATTTTCTCACATCCTTCAACAACAATCCTTTCCAGGTTTACCAGGCGAATCCACGAAGATGGAACCAAGATTTCTCTGATACTGCAATTCCTTACTTCGATTACTTCGAGAGAATCGCAAATCAGTTTTGCACTACAAATGCTTTTTAGTTCTGGTAAACGACTCAATTCCAGAAATCTCAACTTTGGGAGTTTGACTTCGGTGTTTCTGATGCTGCTTTCTTCACCCATAACCCCTTCTTCATCTGATCTTATTCCACCTATTATCTCCTCCATTTTCTTGCAACCAATAACTTTAATTACTTCCAGGTTTACGAGGCTTGGCAGCAAGACGAGGGGGAACAACTTCTTCATGCTTTGACAACCAAAACAATGAAACTTTTTAAGATCAGAAAATATACCTTCGCAAGATGGAGATGGCAGTGAAGCAGAGCAGTACCAAGAAGATGAAACCAAGCTCTCCATGCTATTGCAATTCGTAATTTCGATAAACTCCAGATTAGTTGCATTCTTTATTAGAGAGGAAACATCGCATAAACTTTTTGCACCATCAAATTCTTCCATGGTCAGTTGTTGAATGTCCTTCCAAAACGTTCTCAGAAAATCTCCGTCTCCGTTGATAGTCAATTTACCCAAAACAATTTCTTTGTCTTTGCCTTCTATATAATATTTGTCAGGTAGCAGTCCTACAAAAATTCTATATTTTGTTGGTGATCGGGTCTCATCCCGAGATTTGAGATACTCCACAAAGTCAGAGTAACCTTCAAAATGGCATTCCAAAGTTTCCAACTCCCTCAAGCATCCCACTTCCTTTCCTTTAACTGTTATCGGAGTGCACTTCTCCAATACAAAGACTTGCAGGTGAGAGAGTTTAGGTAATATCCCACTAGGAAACTCCTTTTCACCCCACCTATTCATTCTAAGATACCTCAAGTTGGATAGAAATTCCATGCCTTGAGGAATCTTTTCAAGTGCCCAAGTACCAGAGAGATCTAACCTCTTCAGTGCCCTCAGCCTTTCTAATGACGGTACATGCCTTAACATATTACAACCAATGAGCAGTAATGCAGTGAGACTCACCAATTCAGAGACAGAATCAGGCAGTTTTCCGATACCTGTATGAGACAGGTCAAGAACCTTGAGCCCACGCAACTGGTCAAAAAATGAATCTGCAATAAATTGCAACGCCGAATTGCGGCATAACAGTAGAATGGATAGGCTGGGACAACATGGTGAATGGCTGGAAGGAATTTCCTTAATTTGGTTATGCATCAGTGAAACTCTAGTAAGATTCTCTGTCCACTCCTCTACACCCGGCACTTCTCTTAACCGTGCACCTGCTTTAACCATGTCTTGAGAGTTCTCTTGCAGTATTTGGATGGCCATATCCCTAATCAAGTCATGCATCTTGACACATCTACGACCACCGTACATTTTAGCACTTTCCAATAGGCAGACTCTTTCGAGTTCATTCAGCATCGAGTGGCCTTTGTCAAATTCTGCCTCCCTACTCGTCAGCCCTTTTATCACTCCCTCGTCAATCAAATAACCTATCAAATCCTCTCTACGGATCTTGAAGTCTTCCGGGAATAATGCACAGTACAAGAAGCATTGTTGCAGTTCTAACTCCTTTAAGAGCATATAACTAAATCTCAGTATGTGGAATACCTCAGGCTCCATATCATCTTTCCGAACTCTTGATTGTTTCAGCTCCTCTAAAGCATTCTTCCACTCACATCTGTCATCCACTCCCCTCATGGTTCCGGCCATTGTTACAATTCCAAGAGGCAAACCAGCACATTCACTTGCAATAGATCTTGCAATTTCTTCCACTTCTGGAGGAATACGTCCAAGTACCTTCATGAACAGAGCCCAAGCTTCTTCCATTGAAAGAGGCTCCACTTTGATTGTCTTCTGGCAGAACATCCGCTGACAAACTCCAAGTGATCGAGTTGTAAGAATTAGTTTGCATCCCTTCACTCTGATAGGAATTCCCAACTTATTATAATCAAAACAGTCCCACAAATCATCTAAGATGAGAACCCACCGTTGTTTCTCAGTTAATGCTTTTGACAGTTTTGCAGCCCTTTTCCTCTCGTTGTCTTCATTTGAAAGATCTAAATGAAAGTCTCTTGCAATAAGATTCTGCAATTTATAAACACTAAAATCCTGCGATACCGTGATCCAGTGAACATGAGGAAAAGTGCCACGTTCTTGTAAAAGCTGATTGTAGATATGTGTGAGCAATGTTGTTTTGCCAACACCCCCCATCCCGTAAATGCCAATACTTGATGAGGCTTCATCATTCATTATCCACGACCAGATAACATTCTTATTATTTTCAAACTCTCCACCTGTTAGTTCTTCAGTTAGAAACACATCTGGTCCGCTCTCATTGCCATTACGTTGAAGAACTTCACGAGAGCTATCTCTCACAACAGGATGCCCAGGGTCTCCAACCATGTTCACTAGTGGAGGACAGTGTTGATCTTCTTGAGGCTCATCGTGATTAACAAGTGGCCTCTCATGAGAACTACCTCTTACAACAGGCTGACCAGTTACTCTCTCCAGATGTTGCCCTTGTGGTGCCACATTGTCGACTTCAACATGTAAGCTAGTAGGTAATGGATCTCCTGGAGTCTCATTTGCGTTGCCTGTAAGCCCTCCAGAAGAGCTAGCTCCTGCACCAGGCTGCGCTCCTCCTCCAGTCCCATTCTCTATATCACCCTCCATTAATTTCCTGAGCTCTTCTATACGTATTTCAAGTGCGTGATCCATTCTATCTGCTGCTTGTGTCGTTCCTGCATCTCCTGCCAAATTGTCGACTTCATTATTGTTTTGTTCTTGTGGAGCGGTTGAAATGGCATTATCATTAACATTGCTTGAACTTGCTATGCTTTTATGTCTTTTGTTGGCACCATGCATAGCTAGAAAAGCTGCTTCTTGAACGTCTTCGGTCACTTTGTCACAAATTTCAACACCTTGCCGTTTCTCTCCTGATAAATGCCATTTGATCCTTGAAATGGAAGTACCCCTAGCAAATTGATGCCCACAATAAATACACTTCATCTCCTCAACATAGTGCCAAAATGGGTCCTTTGATTGAACCATTTTGCCCTACATATAAAAACAGAGTCAAAATATTGAATAAAATTAATGTAAGTTGCATCAATCGGAAAAGGAAAGGTTGAAACTAAAATAATAAGTTAAAAACAGCAAATAATATAAAAAGAAAAAAATGAATTTGGTATGAACTCCATAAGGCAATTTATTTATAAAAACTACGAAAGATCAATTTATTTATATTTGGAAACTATTAATGATACAAAATCCAAAGTTTCCCAATAAAATTTGTACAACTTGTGTTTTACTTAGAAAGATTCAAGCAATAGTTACTTGTCAAAAACAAAAACAGCAACAAAATGAAGAAGATTCGGGTCGTGACATATAAATACTTTACCTGGATTCAAAAGAATTTTAACAAAAGAATCTGAAGCTAATTGCTGAGTGGGGAAACGTGTGGACGCGCCCCAATCTTGAAACTCTGGGAAAGCTGATCTGAAAATGTGAGCGCAAGAATATGAGAAAGAGTAGGCAAACTAGTCACCTGTCAAGCTGACAAGAAGCACTCAACAGACAAAAGAAACCTTGAGAGCAGCTGTTTTCAAGATAAGTAGTTTAAGTTGATGGCAATATGTAAGAACAAAGCTAAATATGAGTTCTGAGTTCTAAAATAGATCAAGCAACACATATATAATTAAGTTCTACGTGATTGATCAATCTACAATCCTACTTATTAATTCTACAACCAAATGGGCAAATCTTATTTGAAACAAAATTAGTGGTAGAAAAACAAGAAAAGAAAGTAGGATTTACCTTTCAAGCAAGAAAGATACAGATCAAGAACAGAATACGCGATGATTCGATTCAATCAGAAAAAGGAACCACAGATCATGAGAAAGGTTTAAGAAATTTGGTGAGGGAAATTAGGAAATCAATGGTATACTGAGAGATCTCTCTTAGTGGAAGACTAGCTAGTAAAAAAGTCACTGCAATTGGCTGGAAGCTACAACTCCGCCTACCACAGGTAAACAGCAAGCTTACTTTTAGTCAATAATTGTAAGTGCCTTGTGCTTTCTTTGTCCTGTATGCAAAGACTAGTCTCACCGCCTCCTGGAAACCACCAATGTCACTTTCATGAGTCTCTTGCTTTATTTATTCGCACTAACTATTCAACGTGTTCACATTACACTGCTTCAAATCCTTTGAGTCTACTGTTAGATGCTAAAACAAAGTTGTTATGTACTTTTTAATAAAAAAAAAAAAACCAGATTCATGAGAACAATTAATGAAGATCGAAACTCCAAAGAAAATCACTTGGCCGGAAATAACAGTACTCGGGTCAGCTGCTAGTAGGGATGAGGAAAAAATGGAATAACTGATTAAATAAAAAAAATAAAAAAAACACTGAACTGAATTGAAAATAAATTAACCAATGAAAAAATCATAAAAATTTCTGGTTGACTTCAGTTTAGATTTTTAATTTTTAAAATTAATTTAACTGAATCAATTCAACTATATCATTATTTAACACTTAAAACAACAAATATAAATAAGTATTTTTTTTAACCCTAAATCCAAAATAGCTTTATCTAAAGACAATCAGCCACGCTTTCTTTACTCCCTGCATCTTTATTTTCTCTAATTTTCCTCTATACTCACATCCTAAAATTGTCAGGAATTATTATGCTCTGCTACTCCATACTCCTCTGTTCTCCTATCAAATTCACACTTTTCTTCACTTTTAATTTTAATTTTTTTTAATTCTCCCATCAAATACCAGATTTCCCAATATTCAAAGTTGCAGTGTGTAATGTTTTGAAAATAAAAGGGAACAGAAAAAAAGGCAACAAAACCTTTTAAGGTTTAAAAGTATATATAAATGAATAAAGAGTATTTTGATAATTGAATAAAACCTTACTAAGTATAAATACAAGGAAAAAAGAAAGAGGGATTTGAAATTTGAATTGTTAATTCCTGAGATATGTATGCATCCCTTCATGTGTTGAAATCTGAAGGCCTTTAAGATGGATCACTGTTTCTTCTCAGAAAAAAAAAAGGGGGGGATCATTTCTTATCCATAATTGAAGAAAACGTGTGCTGCGCTTCTTTTTTTTTGCGAAGGCAAAAGGCATTTATCAGATCGAACATATGCAATTATCATGATAGTGATGCTGCACTTTATTTGTTCACACTAACTATTCAACGAGTTCACGTTGCACTGCTTTAAATCCTCGAGTCTAATGAATTAATGAAGATAGAAACTCCAAAGAAAATCACTTGGCCAGAAATAACATACTGCAGTACTGGGGTCTGTGTTAGGAACTTTAAACAAGTAGCTAAGAATTGGAATACTTGAACTGGAATGAATACTTTATTATCAATGACTTTGGCTTTAAATAGCCATTCAATACAATCCTAACAGAACCGGAAAACAAGCTGCATTTTAGCAAGAATAAAGCTAAAGAGATAACAGAAATATTGAACAGATCAATTACTTCTCAATGCCATCCTTGGTTCTCTTTCACCCACAATCCTGTCGTTCATTGCTCAAGCACAAACATCAAAGGAAGCATGGACAATATTAGCTAATACATATGCTAAACCATCTCGAGGCAGAATCAAGCAGGTGAAAAGTCATTTCAAACAAATCACATAAGGCAGAACATTCTGCTGTTCTTGACAATTCGACACATTTTTTTCTGAGGATCAGGTGAATATGGTTCAGTCTATTCCATAAGTATGTCAAGCTACCATTAATTTTTATTTTTTTTAACAGTAACAAAACTCATTGATTTAGGAAAGGGCAAAGCCCAGATAACAAATGACATCCACACTAACAAGGATTTATTCGTCAGGGATATTGATTTCTTGTATACTATCTCTTCGAAACCAGATGTTGATTAATTAATCTATGCTCAGTATAGTATTTCCAGGACTATATATTCTTTCTTTAATGTGTTAATTAACTCATCAGAAGATGCAAATATGGGCATAAAAGATATGGTGGAAACTTCAATTTAGTCACTGAAATATACATAACTTCATAAAAATTGAATTCTCAAATGTTAAGAAAGAAATACAATACAAAATAGTTGACGTTTTTGTATGAATTGTATCACTTTGCCATTCACTTGCTGAATTTCATAGTCTCTAATTTAGAAATGTATATTTTTGGTAAAAATCAAAATCTCAATTCACCAAAACACCAACTTAATTTCAAAGTCCCAAACTTTCGACAAATTTTGGCAAAATTAGGAGAAATAATGTTGAGTTTTCCAAAATTGAGCATGAGTTTTGATAAATGATTGTTAATGTCCAGAGGGAAAGAAGGGATGGAGAGAGAGAAAGAGAGAAAAGAAAGGAGAGAAGGTAAGAAGGAAGAGACTAAATAATATATACAAGGACAATTTAATTATTTTATTAAATTTAAAAATTTTGTTTTTAATGAATCCTTTACAACACCATGTTCTTCTGTCATTGCTTGGCAAAAATGATACTCAAGGATTGATGGGAAAGAAAAGAAATATCTTAGCAATAATTATGCCGAATCCGTTACAACTGATCAATTGAAATGAAACGGGATTTGTGTCTGTCCTCAATAATTAAGCTTAAAAAAAAAATTGATTTGGCCATGTTTTTCGAATAAGGATTTGATGCTTTCTACATGATCAATAATGGATGCACCAAACATTCTGCTTGACAAATCTATATGTCCAATTTCTCTTTGCATAAGCATCATTTTATGTTCCATCAGGTACTGCCAGAGTCATTCACTCCCTTTCTCTTTGCAGCTTTAACTCTGTTCTACATCATATAGGCTTATCAGCTGCAACAAGATTCACAAGAATTTGCTTTGGTACATGAGAGAGCGACATTTAGCATCACCATAGCCTCCTCTGAAGAATGCTCTGACCCCGATTCTGGATCTACCAACTCCGAAAGACTTCCACTCTCTTGCAAAACATAGGCCTGGCAGAATCCCAGATAAATCCAAATAAGGATGCTATAATGTATTCAATACTGTAAAATAAGCATAACAACAAATGCAGATACAAGTTGGGCAGGAACCAAAAAAGATTAGGAAACGAGATGGCTGTCTTAGACAGATTATGAGGATGGATAGTTTGAATATTTGAGGAAACATTACATGCAATGATGCAAAATTGACAAGAAACACGAGGATGGCCAGTTCACTTACAGATACAATGTGATGTTTTGCAATCAAATGTTTTCCAATGAGCATCAAACACGGAATGAACGAGAATGCTAGACAGTATAAGATTACTCGGTCAATAAGGTAAACAAACTCATCCTTTGGCCTGTAGTTTTTGTTGATCTTACCACTTACAATTTCCAAAGCAACAACTCCAAAGCTACAAACATTTTCTTTGTTAGTTTAGTACCCACGCATTGCATACTCAGGAGCCATATAACCACTGACAAATGAAAAAAAAAAAAAAGGTGTTTAAACTCGCTACACAATCCATGGTTTTCACTTGTTTTCATTCTCAAACAGCCATTATTTGATTATGATAATATAAATGATCAAGGGTTGTAAACGCAAGGGCTTTTGTCTGGTGAAATGATCATACACAGCAACACAACAACCAAGCCTCGATCCCAAACTATTTGGGTTCAGCTATACGGATCCTTTTCCATCATTCTACAAGGTGATAAACAAACAAAGAAAGAAAGAAAATGGTAAAAATTTGCGACTAAGAAGTTGCAGGTTCAAAGCTTTGGACCTACCACTTCAAGTATCATGGAAAATGTACATTTTACAAGATATGCATTTTGGGGGCATCTATTGGAGAATGGAGATATGACTGCAAGACAGTTGACACAAAATCACATACAAAGATTCATTCTTGAAAATATAGTCATCTTCAGCCCTGGTTTAAAAAACATATAAATGTTCTCATTGAAGAACTTACATGGTTCCAGCAATCCGAGTGCCGACGTGGGTACTGTCCATCTTCATTTAGCTTTGCCAAACCAAAATCAGAAATTTTGGCATTGAGTTCCTTATCAAGAAACACATTGCTTGTTTTGATATCCCCATGCCCAATTTTTATTATTGACTCTTCATGGAGGTAATCCAAACCTCTAGCTACTCCCAGGCAATTTTTCTGCCTGATAGGCCAGTCCAGTTTCAATCAGAACTTTACACCCTTCCCTGTAAATTATAGAAGATAAAAGACATTCAATTTTTTAAAGCCAAACAAAATACCTTTTTTCCAAAATGCTTCTGATGGAAGGAAGAAATTAACTCACCAAATAGAGCACGGGACAGGCAATTGTTCCGCATGTACTCGTACCCAAGCATCAATTGGTTTCCTTCAACACCACTTTACAAGATTTGGATGTTGCAGTGCAGATATCATTCCTATCTCATTCACAAATTCACGGTTTCCTTGCTTAGACTTTGAGGAAAGCAGCATCACTGCAATCACACGGTTCCATATGATAGTGAACGCTGTGTTCAATAATTAAAAGTTCCCACCTCAAACTTATGGCTACCAATTAATAGTTTGCACTGCTTTCTTTATTTGCCTTGCTACATCTAAAACTAGAAAGAATCCAAAAGGTTTATGGGGAATATATGACCTATTTCCATAGCTATTTTCTACGGCTAACTTATAGAATGTAGTTAGGACAGAACCATTAAACATGCAGTTACCTTGTAAACAGAACTGAAACCACCCTTGCTGACTTTGCCGACTTTGTTTTCCGCATCGAAGTTCCTGGTAGTAGCTTTCATATGTCTTAGTGTGAAAAGTCCTGTTTGCAGATCTAGGCCTCTAAGCTCTGTAAGACCACAGGTTTGGATGTAAAAGAGAATACTCATAAAAATGTTTGATTAAACTATTTTATTCATAAAAAATTAAAATCCCAACTTACCTGTACAGTCAGTATATTCAATGAATGCGATTATTAAATTAGTGGAACCAATTATTATTATATTTTCAAGAATTTAGCTAAAATCTCAACTTACACTTGTACCCTCTATACTATATCGATTGTTGGGATATGAGAAATCTTGGGCCACTCAGAGCCGTTCTCCTTTCTACAATTTTCTGAGAGATGTGGACATCCCCCCAAAATCCACAATCCCTTCAGTTTGGAGAGGCGTTGAATGGCTGTTGAGCTCAGCAGATACGTAAGATTCTTACAATTATCAATCCCAAGATATCGAAGAGAAGAAAGGTTGGCCAACCAATCTGGCAAAGCTTCCTCAAATCCCTCTCCCCTGAAATCACATATTTCCAATCTCTCAAGGGCAGTGAGGTGTTGGAGTTGATGCGGTATGCTCTTCAGTTTATCCCATCCACATATCTCCAGTCTTTCAAGGGATCCACTCAAGTTGAGGTGTTGGAATGAGTTTAAAACTCCTGCAGGAAAAGCCTCCAGCTCCTCTGAGAAACCACCGATGGCCAATTCCTTCAGTTGGGTGAGGCCGCCTAAGCAATCATCGTCTGGGAAATGACTCAAACTCCGACACCCACTGATTTCTAAGTAAACAAGAGAAGGTAATTGTCGTAAACCATGCCGTTCAATACTGCTGATCTTATCACAACCTCTAATCTCTAATCTTCGAAGCGAAGACAATTCTTGTAAATCACTGATATGGATAAGCTCCCTGCAATCCCATATGTACAATTCCTCTAGAGATGCGCAACATTGTAGTCCACTTGGAAGAGCTTCCAATTTCAAATTATACATCGACAATATCTTCAAAGAATATTTCAATTCTTGAAAATCACCAGGAATTGAGATCAACTCAAGGCAGCCATCTATATCCAATTTCACCAGAGCTGTGCAGTGTTGTATGCTTGGAATTGATGTCAGCTTTGGACAACCCTCTATGCTCAACAACTGAAGAGACGTGAAGCCATGAAATTCACCAGACAAATATCTCAGTTCCTCACATCCTGCAATTTCAAATTCCACAAGAGATGAAAGACCACATATCGGAATGCTTCTCAACTTGCCACACCACTCAATGCTCAACTTTTCAAGACAAGGAAATACTTGATCACCTTCTCCACACGGTACCATCCATTCTTCAAGACCATCCATACCCAACAGGCTGAGTTCTTTTAGTGCTGGAAACAGTACTTCTGTGCTGCCACTACTACTATAGAACTCATTGCCTATACATTTCACATTAGGCATTCCACTCATCTCTAGAATCTCAAGGCGAGAAAAACATCCGAGTATTGGGAGTTGTCTGCAGTTGCTGCAATCTTTCAATCTCAGCACCATCAAATTATTGAGCTGCAACATAGACATCCATGATGGGAACTTTTCACCCCAGTAACCCTCAATTGTTAAGCTTTTTATGTCTGGGTGAGGCTGCAGGACACCAAGGACATCCTCGATGTTAACACTGCTATTACCTTCATCACTCCATTTAAACACCAATTTGTTCATTCTTTTTTCACGCAGTTTTGCCTTCTCCGCATCTTCTCTGTCTCTCACTCGCTCAAGACACCATATCTCCAATTCTCCTCTTAGCTCCTTCAAACATCTCAGCTCTTCAATTTTATGATCTGGACCCACAACAAAGATTGGCAACGTTTGTAGACGTGTTAAGAAGCTCACATCAGCCGGCACTAGGTTTTTATCATTAAAATGAAGGTGTCTCAAGCTAACTAAATTTCTCATTTTCTTGGGAAGCTTTTGTTGCCAGAAACAATCAGTGAGTCTTAATGTTTCCAAAAGGTAGAGATTGGTGATGGATTATGGTAATGCTTTGATATTGGTATGTGAGACATCAAGATATCTCAAATGTCTCAGCTTGCAAATTGAATCTGGTAATTCTGTGGTATTAGACCGTTGCAATTTGAGAGTTCTCAAGCTTTTGAATTTCCTAGACTGATTCAATACATCAACCATTGAGAAAACAGTACGCAACTTTATAGCATCAACCGCTTGAAATGTTGACTCAACATCCCCACAAGAAATGAGATTGAGATGAAGAATATGAGATGCACCATCAACAGTCGAGCCCGGCTCTGGATTTAACGTTTCTGCTTTTGAGACCTGTAATGCAAGAGCATGCATCTTGCAACTTGTTACCATCCCATACTCATTCCTTTCAACATCTTGAAAAAGGGAGTTTGCAAGCAACTCATTGAAATACTTGTTTCCCATGTCTTCCATCCTCTGATTTGATGGCCCAAGAAAACCTTCACCCATCCAAAGTTGAATTAGCTCTTCCCTTTCAATTTCAAAATCTTTAGGAAAAATGGAACAGTATGCAAAACATTTTTTCAGTGATGGAGATGACAAGTGATCAAAACTGAATCTCAATATATCCAAAGCTTCATTTCCATCGGTGGAATGCCAAAATCTATTGCTTAGAATTGACTCCCACTCCTTTGTCTCCTTTTGCCGCAGTGTTCCTCCCAAAACATTAGCAAGCAATGGAAGCCCCCCACATTTCTTTGCAATCTCTTTTCCAATAGATTCCGAGTCCGCAGCTAATGGTGCTCCTCCACCCCCACTCACTTTTTGCTTGATAATGGACCAACATTCATCATCTGATAGTTTTTCTGGCTCGAGCTGAATCCCAGGAGAAGTCTCCATCATGCTTGCTACTTCCTTAATGCGGGTTGTAACAACAAAAGCATTCCCATTTTTGCTTTTAATTTTTAACAACCCATCCTTCAAACCATTCCATTTATTACGATTACGATTCCACACATCATCGAGAACGAGAAGAAATGTTTTATTTTCCAGCTGTTTCCTTAGGTTTTGAAGAATTGCATCAATATTCTCCAACGCCCCCGTAGTTTTATCTATCGTTTGCAACATTTCTCGTAAAATCTTCACTTCATCAAAATGATTAGAAACACAAACCCATATTGTTTCATCAAAAAGCTTTCTTTCCTTGACTTCTTTATAAACATTCTTTGCTATAGTAGTCTTTCCGAGGCCAGCCATCCCCACTATAGGAACAATCGAAAGGACATGTTGGGATTTGGTCATTCTAGTCAGCCATTCCACAACTTTAGAGACATCATCCTCCCTTCCTACTACAACTGCTGAGGTGTCAGCTGAGCTGTCAAGGAAGGAATCTGTCTGCCGGGGTGGATCTCGCCTAACTTCAGGGCGATTTGCCAATCCAAGATCACCGCCCAGTTTCAGGATTTCATCTAAGGCTCCATGGATCCTCTTGACTTTATGACCCATTTTCCAACGGAATACAATAGGGTTGTGGAGTGAAACAAAATCACATACCTTTCCCTTCTGTTCATAATCAAACTCGTCTAGAAAATCTTCAGCATCATGAGCTGCATCTTGAAGCTTATCCATCCAACGCTTCATACCATCTTCTGCCGCTGGCCTTGTTGCTGCATCTCGCATCACAGCTTGAATCATGGTTAAAGAATCTACGAGCTTTTGCAGCCGTCCATTCAATCCCCAAGCAAGTCCGGTCCCTTCAGCAGCTATGGAAATCATCCTTCTCAAAGACTCCTCGACGGCAAACGTAAGAAGAAGCTCTGCTGCCATATTGTCTTGTTTTTGTTGGGGAAATCAAAGAAGAAATATTGAGCACGGGAAAGAGAGAAGTGTGCTGTGAAATATTAAAGAGAAAATGAAGCGTGTTTTGGAATGGTGATCAGATTCATTCAACTTTAAAATGGAGGGTCCCTCCCTCACATTTATTAATTGGTTGATTGCAGTTGGCAAGGCTAAGAAAATGACACATCTTCAGGATGTTTGAAATTAAAATAAATATATTAAAAATATATTTTTATTTTTAAAATCAAAATATCAAAATAATATAACATTAAATAAAATCACATGAAAACCCTTTATCGATGGTGGTTGGCGGCATCTTTCACGAGCCATTACTGTGAATTTGTCATGCCAAGGCTAAGAAAATTCCACATAAGCATTTTTTATTTTTTTTACATTTTTGATAAATTTATAACTGAAAATACTTCTCTTAAAATCTTTCAAACTAATAAAAAATTATTTATCCTAAATTTAATTTTTTTAAAAGTTTTTTTAATTTTTTGAAGAGTTTTTAAAAGGTTTTTCTTTTGCAACCAAATATTTTTTGTAATTAAGTTTTTTATATTTTTATTTATTTGGTTACTAATTAATATTTATAAAGTATCATATCATTTATTAATAAATAGTGAACAAGGGACTTTCAATTACCTATTCTATTCTTCTATTTCATGTGACACTCCTTGTCTGCAATTATATGGTATTGTACACAATGATATATACCACACCTGATATTTGATGCTTTTGAAGTGTTGAAAAGTGCCTTATTTTTTTTTTTTTTAGATTAATATGAGTGTCTAGGCCAGTTTGTGCGCACCACGACTAATTTCATGGGTCCTGAAATTAATGACCATGTAAACCTCTAATGATCATTATATGAGCAACCAAGGACTCGAACCTGAGACCATAAAGGGAGCAAACCCCTTAGTCCCAAGTTCTTACTATTTAGCCACCACCTAGATGGTTAAAAGTGTCTTATTTCCACTTGCTTGGTAGTGTAGTATTACTGCACAGTAATATTTAAGATTTTTCACATTTTTACTTAATGCCTTGTTTGTTTCAAGAAAAACGAATTCCTAGAATTCATTTTCCTTACTTTCCCATGTTTGGTAACAAAATGGAAAAGTAGTTAATGGAAACTTAATTCCGGTCAACATAAAAAAAATGCTTCATGAAAGGAATGTGTTTCCCTTCTAATAAGGAAAGGAAAACACTTTCCTTTTTTTCATTATCTACTTTTATAAATCACGGTTTGTCTCTCCTTTTTTTTAAAAATGATTGGAAGCATTTCAGAACCATTTCTTCTCTGGACAATTGAAGCATTTCACTTGAACAATTAATTTCAGGTATTTTTTTATTATTTCCTTTATGTTTTTATCTTCTTCGTAGATCTGTTAAAATTATTGCATAATATTTCCATAACACAACAATTTTTCCATGATAATTTTCTTCTTCATCACTCACATTCGGCAGTTTATTCTACCCAAACAAACACCATCAAGTGCAGAGAGAGAGGCACTTGAAAATCCCCAAACTATGTTGGAAGCATTGAGAATCAACCCTTGCTCTCTCTTTTTTTAATAGTAGCCGGGGGAGAACTGGGAAGGAGGAGCCATGTTGCCCCTTGAATGTTTGATACTTGTCCTGCTTTTTTGTCTTAAATATTTGCTTCTTTATGCACAAATGGTGAGAGAAACAGAAAGAGAACACGGGGAAACCGACAGGAACAAGGGCATGAGAGATACAGAGAGGGAGAGGGAACAGGGGAAGGGGAATGAGAGAAACCGAGAGGGAACAGTGGAATGGGGGAATAAGAGAAATTGAGAGGGGAATCAACCGAGAGGGAGAGGGAACAGAAGGAATCAACCAAAAGGAGAGTGAACAATGGGAATCGACCAAGAAGGAGAGGGGAATCGACCGAGAGGGAGAGTAAACAGTGGGAATGGACCGAGAAGGAGAGGGGAATCGATCGAGAGGGAGAGGGAACAGGGGGAATCGACTGAGAGGGAGAGGGAACAGGGAACAATGAACAGGGAGAGGGAACGGGGGGAATCAACTGAGAGGGAACAGGAAACAGGGGAATGAGAGAGGGGAACCGACCGAGAGAGAGGGCGAATGGAATTATAAGCCATTGAATTTAGTCTCATGAGCATATGCAAAACATGGGTTAAGCTGCGTGTTTATTAGGAAAATGCAAGAGATGATTAGAGTTTTAACCAGAGAATGTGAGCTCCCATTTTTTTCTATGTGTTTGAGCGAGAGCTAACGAGCTTAAAAGGTTTTTTTTTCACATGCAAAACTCATTAACAAGCTTGTTGTTTATTTTTTATTACTTGGTGATTTATAAATCTGTTTATTGTTATGTAATCATGTGAAATGAGTACCCTAATTACATATGGTTATATTATTATTGTGAATAATTACACCATTACCGTGTGAAATAGAATGTTTAAATACATGTTATATTAATAAGGGGAATTATAACAGGACAATAAACATAAATTTGCATTTTAGTTTACTTTGCTTAATATATGATTAATGTTTGATTAATATATGATGTTTATTGTATTGAGTGTGGAAGTATTTTATATGTTTTTTTTTAATATTTATTTCCCTAAATTTATAGGTTTTGTTATCAGAAAACTTCACTTTCATGTTATGGATAGTAAGATAATTCATACAGCATGTATGGGAGCAGCTGTAACTGTGATAGCTACAAGGGTAGCTATTATTGAACAAGAAAGAAATAGAATTTTTATACCAAGAGAACCACGTATCAATGCAATTGCTTAACAAGAATTCTATATGGACAGCATTTTGAATCGAGGTGATAGACATTGTGTTGAACAAATTCATATGAAACCTGTTGTCTTTTCTAGATTGTGTGATGTTCTCACAAGTTGTGACCCATTACGATCAACTCAAAATGTATATATTAGGGAGCAAGTAATTGTATTCTTACAAATTGTAGGCCAAAACTAAAGATTTCGTGTTATTAATGGTATATACTATAGGTTTGTTGAAACTATCCATCGTTACTTTAGAATTGTTTTAAAAGCAGTTCTTAAGTTTTACATATACCTTATTAAAGATCCAAAGGATATAGTTCCAGCAGAGATAATGAATAATCAAAGATTCTATCCTTATTTTAAGGTATGAAAACAATACCAATATTTTTATATGTTAATTAATTATATCTAGAAGAAAAGGTTATAAATTATTTTTTCATGTTTATATAGGATTGTGTGGGAGTAATTGATGGTACCCATTTTCCTGCAAATGTTCCTGTTAAGATTCAAGGAAAGTTTTGAGGTCGAAAAGAAGGAACAATACAAAAAGTTTTAGCAGTTATAACTTTTGATTTGAAGTTTATATATATTTTAGCTGGTTGGGAAGGAAGTGCCCATAATTCATGGGTTTTAGGTGATACATTATCAAGATCTAATGGTCTAAAAATTCCAGAAGGTATATAATAAAGTATGTATTATATGCAATAAACATATAAAATATCTTATTACATAAAGATAGTAATAGGTTTTTTTTTTAATTTGTAGGAAAATATTATCTTAGTGATGCTAGTTACGGTATTCGAAAAGGAATCATTTCTCCTTTTCGTGGAATTCGATATCACTTGAATGAGTTTACAGAACGTTCACCAGAAAATAAAAAGGAGCTATTTAATCTTCGACACTCGTCATTAAGAATCGCTATTGAGCGAGGGTTTGGTATTTTAAAGAGTCATTTTAGATCAATTGATGGAAAATCTTTTTGGTCTTATGAAACACAAGTAGATATTGTGCTTGCATGTTGTGTTATTCATAACCACATAAAGGGAGTTGATCCTTATCACTTTCTTACGGAAGAAATATGTTCGGGAAGTAAACCAATTAGACGAATAATCAACTTAAATCAATGGGAGGAAAGGGAATAGAATAGAGAGTGGATAACAAAAAGAGAAATGATTACATCAACCATGTGGAATGATTATAACACTCAAAGAAACTAGTAATTGAGTGTTAATTATATGTGTTTGTTTTTATTGTGTCTTGCTTGAATTTGTATTATCCTTGTTATGTATTTGGAGTAGATGCTGACTTTATTATAAGTTCTTATGTATTTTATATATTCTCTTTTAAATATTAATTGTAGTTTTTATATGAAATTTATTAAATCTATATATTACATGATTTTATTTTGTATAAATTTGTAATTTCTTTTTTTGTAAAAATGAGTTCCACACAGAATAAAAAATACAAGGGCAAGCACTTCATATGGTCTAAGCATATGTCACATATGTTACTTGAGATATTAGCTGAGGAGGCACTTAAAGGAAGCAGACCTTCTTCTACCTTTAAAGCAGAATCTTTTGTTAAGGTAGCTACAGAAATTAGTCAAAAGTTCAACGTGCGATGCGAGCCTAAGCATGTGGACAATCATCTCAAGATTGTGAAAAAAGAATGGGGAATAATAACCAAACTTAAAAATAAAAGTGGCTTTGGCTGAGATGAGTGTTTGAAGATGATTACAGTGTCGAAAGATGTATATGATGAAGAAGTAAAGGTATGATAAATATTATAATCTTTGTAATTTTTATATTTATTTTTGTTTCTAAAATGTTATACAATGAACTAAAAAATGCATATTCTAAACTTTATGAACAAACACATCCCAATCATGACAAGTATCTCAACAAAAAACTTGATATGTATAAGGCAATGACAATTGTTGTTGGAAAAGACATGGCAACCGAAAATTATGCCAAATCATATGCTGATGTCAACTTGGAAGAGAACACTGAAGAGCAATCAATTTTGATTGAAAATGAAGGTGAATATGAAGAAACTTCTAAGGGAAAAGAAACATCTTCCTCTAGTACACAAAAGAGGCAACATAGGAAGAGAAATCGCATGTATGAAGATGATGGTATTAAAAAGTTGTCTAAACAGATTGAAGATGTAGCCTTTGCAATTTAAAGCCTCAGCAAAAATCAACTTGATGTTAACGCGCTGTATACAGAAGTGATGAAAATTGAGGGCTTTGATGAGATCACTCTTGGGGATGCATTTGATCATTCGGTCCAAAATGAAATGTTGGCAAAAGCATTTATGGCAAAAAAAGCTAATTTGAGGAAAATTTGGGTTCAAATTTTTGTGAACCAACACTATTATAGGCCTGCTAGCTAAGATGGTTTGACTATGTTTTTAATTTGGGTTCAGACTATGTTTGATATTTGACAAGTAAGTTTACTTGTTTAATTTAGTCTAGCATGTTTATGTTTGTACTTTGAACTAATATATATGTATATGACATCGAAATTTAATATTTATGCATGACTATATTTGATGTTAGATATTTATATTTATTTCTAGATGCTTATTTAATATAAATTAAAGGGATATTAAAGAGATTATTACTTTTACCCGTAAAAAAAATATTTATCCAAAAAATCCATCAAAATATTTTTATATGTATTTATCTTTTAAAAAATTCTTCATACAAAAAAAAAATCCCAAATATATAACTCTTACCATAAACTAATTTGGCTTCCTTCATATGAAAAAAAAAACTTATTTTAAGCTTTTAAAATTGAAAAAATATATTAATAGGTTTTACTTAAAAAAATATTTCTCAAGCTTATTTCTTTATAATATAATATGATATATATAGTTATATTTTATAAAATAAGCTATGTATGAATATAGGATATAATAAAAAAATTCATCATTATACTTTTTAGATTTCATTCTTTTATTTTATTCTTTTATTGTAAGTGATTAAATATTTATATTAAATATTATATATATATATATTAGATAAACTTTTAAAAAAATTAATTCATTAATAAATTATTTTTCAATTTATTTTTCATAACATAAACAAACACTAGAAAGTATTTTCCAGTTGATTTTTCATAATACTACTAAATATCGGAAAATACTTTTCTAGAATTCACTTTCTAGGAATTTACTTTCTCCAGAATTCACTTTCCAAAAGAAAACAACTTTACTACAAATAAACGAAGCCTTCAATATGTTGAAGGACATCAATTCTCATTGTTTCAATTCAAGTTAACACATTAAATTTATAATTATAAACATAGAATTGAGATAACTAGATATAAAAAAATAAAAAGAAAGATAAAAAAACTAATTTTTAATAAATTAAATGTTCAAGAATTAAAGAAAAAAAATCAATTTCAAAAGAAAAACGAAAATATGGATTGAATTCAACAAAATAGTGTGGGATAGATTTCAAGAAAAAAATACAATAAAAAAGGCTCATGAGCGGAGAGAAATGAGGGGATGAATTTTTTTAAAAAAATCCATTAAAAAGTCTCCAAAACAAAAAAAAATAGAAATAATGAAAACGAAATTTATATAAAAATATTTTGAAATTAAATATTAAGGGATTAAATTGAAAATAAAATTTAATTAAAAAATAATAAAAAATGATAATTAAGAGAATGATGAGGATGAAAGTGAAGAAAAAAATCAATAAACTGGGCTTGCAGGATGTTCAAATGATGAGGATCAAATGAGGGACTTGTTCCTTTCCTTCGCGTCCGGGTTCGAGTCTTGCCGTGCACGTCTGTCACCCTCGCGGTGTTTTACCTATTCATTGGGCTTACAGGATGTTCAGTGAGCCGTGAGAATTAATCGTGATGTGTGCAAGCTGGCCTGTACACCCCATGTAAAAAAAAAAAAAAAAAAGAAATCAATGGAATTGAAGGTATCTTTTCATTGCTGCGATATATAGGGTTGTGACGTTAAGCAAATAAACTGGCTTTGACAATTACTGAGGAATGGTTTCTCATTGTCTGCCCTCCAAGCATTACACGTTACAGTATTTATATTTGCATCCTATGCTGACTTCCTTCTTGACTAGCTAACAAACTAACCGCTAAATGTCCTTCCAACTAACTCTTAACCGTTAACTAAACTTGCAATCACGTGGAACTATTAGCAATTTCATCTTGAAATTAACCTCCATAACTGTTTCTGCTATCCTGCTGCTGCACTAGTTGTTTACTGCACTGTTTCATCGGGTACACCCATCTTATTACTCTGCCCCAATTTTGATAATTAATGAATTGAGTTGGGGCAATTTAGTATTTTAATAAATAAAAAATATTTAAGAAAATAGGCTAACACGTGTTGTGCAAGCACTTCGCCGTCTTCAGACAACATTTACTGTTGATACTAATGGACAAAATTATCGTACTGGGATGATGTCTGATTTTCCTTGACATTTCCTCCATGAAAAGGAGGCATGTGTATAGAGAAAATTTTTGGTTTGACAATATAATCATTCTTTTTTTTTTATTTCCTTTTTTTAGTTTTTTTTATTTGCCAGAAAATAATTTTTTTAAAGTAAATTTTGAAAAAATAAATTTTTTTCTAATATTTGATAGTGTAATAAAAAATAAATTAGAAAATATTTTTTAATATTTAATTATATCATAAAAAATAAGCTGAAAAATAACTTATTAATGTTTTATTTTTTTCAAGTTTATTAAAACAATAAAGAATAAATATTACAAATTAAAAAGTTAAATAAGAATAAAATTGAAAAAAAATATAATTTTATAAATTATCTCAAATAAAATAAATAATAATCAAAATAATAGAGATCAAATCTAAAAAATAAAAAAATAAAAGATTTAAGAAATTAAAATAATAATAATTAACATTTCATAAATTATTTCAAATAAAATAAGTAACAATCAAAAGAATGATGATCAAATTTGTTACATAAAAAATTTCAATAAAAAAATAGTAAGAAAAAAAAACAAATAACAATTATAAAAATGAGGATCAACGTTAATATAAAAATTAAATTTTAAAAGATAAAATTAAAAAATAAATATTCAAAGCAATATATATATATATATACACACACACACATATCAGCAAATAATATGACGTTTCTAAATTCTTTCTAACTTCTAGAAAGTGTTTTGCGCTCAATTTTTTTTTTTTAAATATTTTTCTGAACATTAAACCAAATTTTTCTTTGACTGAAAAATGTTTATTGTTGATCAATTTTTCTAATAGCAAACAAATATAGAAAAGTTTGGAAAGTGGGTTCCTGAAAAGTAAATTCCAGAAAAGAAACATAGCCTTAATGTTTGTGTCTGCCTTGTAATTTTTCAAATTAACTACTAATTTTTTTATTTAATTCTTGTTCTTTTGGTTATTAGATATTATATTTTAAATAATTTATAAAATTGAATTTTTATTTCAATTTTATCCTCATTTAATTTCTTATTTAGTTATATTTGGTCTTATTCATTTAATTGCTATTTATAGAATCTAGGATAATTTTTAGAATTGAATTTTTTATTTTAAGATCTCCCCTTCCATTATTTTTTCCCACTAGATTTTTTTATTATTCTTTTGATTATTTTTTTCCTTTGAAATTGTTTTTAAAATGATATTTTTTAACTCAATTTTATTTTTTAATATTTAATTGGTTTGAATTTAAACTTGCCAATTAATCTCTTGTCTAATATTTTATGGGTTGTAAGTTTTTGAAATAAGTCAGCTGGTTCATTCGAGATTGCTTTATTTTATTTATCATTAATTTAAATTAATATTTTTTTAACATTTATTTAATTGAAGATTGAGCTCTTATTATTTTTTTAAACTTTTTGTATACTTTGTTTTTATTTTTTTATTTTATTAAATTATCTAGGATTTTATTTATTTATTTATTTTTATTAAATTTATTTTATAAAATAAAATTTATTTTTGAGTTAAATAGAATTGATTGAATACAGATAAATGACAGCTTCCTTATGTTTTTTTCCCTCGGTGTTGCTCTAGCAACCCACGTGGTTTCTTTCGATGTCGCCATGCAATCATTTCAACAAAATCTTCTTGTAAATTATAAAAAAACTTATTTCCAGAATGAGAAAAGAAAATACTTAAACAAATTCACACTTAACTGAACTTGCCTGGCTTTTTTCCCATCTATTTGAGTGATGTTGGTGGGCATGGGCTGGGAGCATGGTTGTTTCTACTCTTGTTTTTTTTTTTTTTTTTTTTTTCTTTTGCTTGGGGCTGCTATCGGCTCATCAGCTCATTTTGGATCTGCCTCTCTTCGCCTGGTTTCCCCCGCTGCCCCTCCCTCTCAATTGAACCTACCAAGAGCTGAGCAGTTATCATGAGGTGGGAGGGCATCTCTTTGTCTCTTCAATTTACATAGTGTTGGCACGTCTGCGATTTCAGCTTGCTGTTTCTGGGGGTGGATTGGATGAAATATGAGTTTGTTTCACGGGTCTTCCTCGCTTGATTGCTGCGCTGGAATGGCTGCCCATGAAAGATGCTCCCAACTTGGCAATTTATGCAAGATTTTTGCAGGATGTTCAAGGTATTTTTGGTTGGGATGGGTGTTGGACGAACGTGCTTGCCTTTTCAACTGGATTTGGTTTCGATGCCCCATTCCATCTTCTTTGATATGGGAGAGTTTAGAAACGAATGTTCAGCTTGATTTTATTTAAATTATTTTTTTAATATATTGCTATATAGTACAACCTTGCCATGCTTTGCCAATTCAATTTTGGGTCTCCTGCCATGTTAGCTGTAACAGTGATGCCTACTGCCCTTGATATCATCTTTCTCATCATGGTCAGCTGGGCTTTTTTTTCTTTTTTCTTTTTCCTGGGATATGCTTGTTTAAGTCTGATTGTGAGACCTATAAAGGAGTCCCTATGCTAATTTATCTATTTTCTTTACATGGTTTTGCATTCCTG